>NC_034590.1:69810076-69840076 GCF_900095145.1 Mus pahari
CCCAGCAACCACATGGTGGCTCACAACCATCTGTAATGAGTATCTGATGTCATCTTCTGGTGTGTCTGAAGACAGCAATAGTATACCCACATACAAAAAATAAATAAATCATAAAAAAAAAAAAAAAAAAAAAAAGAGGAACTCCCTGATAGCAGCATTGGAGTTCTGCTGGAATGCTGGAGAGCCAGTGCTCAGAGCAATGCCCTAGGTACTGTGGAGGTCGCCAAGTGTGATACCAAGAAGCAGAAGGCAGCAAGCCGACTAGCTGGACGGGCGCATGGAAAAGGCGGGAGAAGAGGATGCTAATATCGGCCCGGTGTTGTGGCCTGGGCAATGAGAAAGTGTTCAGCTTCTAGGCTCCTGCATGACGCAAATGCACAGTGGGTGTTCATACATACCTGCTGAGAGGGTGAACTGGGTGCTGAGATACTTGGGGTCTAAATTAGTAGCAGCCTTTAAAATGCTGCATTCCCGTTCCCAATGCTCCCATAGGCTAATGCTCAGAGAAGCCCTTCTCAGCGGTTTTTACCTTTTGGCAGTACACTCCTTCCTCAGCTCACTCAGGGATTCCTTCTGCAGCTGCAGCTTGCCATGCTCAGTGGAAAATGCACTTCCTACAAGGGAAGATGAAGGAGACAAGGCCTGATGAGATACTGCAGACATGATGCTCAACCACATGTGCACACGCAGAGCTTAGTCTCCTGCCTGAGATGGGGCTAGTCAGAGTCAGCAGGCAAGGCGCGTCAGTACAGAGGGTTTCCACATGAACTAACGGGAACCAACTGCCATTGGCGCAGCTTACATTGGTCCAGCATCCAGCACGAGGCAAACAGCCGGACTCTCACACTTTGCACACAGGTTTCTGGACACTGACCAAGAAACCTTTATGAGACTTCAAAATTCAGACTTCACTCTTCAAAGACTGGTTAACTTATTTTCAGCCACAACTCTATTTAACATTACTGAGAATGTAAAATATAGGACAGGAAAATTACCTACGTGTGGATGGCTATGCTACAGTTCATATAACCGGGTTTATGGACTTTCGTCTTGCTTGTATATATTTTAGTGAGAATCACAGGGCAATGTGCATTCAGATTTTTCCGTATTATGTCACAAGCGTTTTTACATGGTGACAGTCTCAAGTTATGGCTGTGTAAAACTCAGCTTTATAGATGTGGCTTGTGGTGCTATCACACATTTTATCTCACAGGCTCACACTTGAATCCTATTACAGAACATTTAATTTCCTCTTAGTGTTTGCTTTAGTATGCTAATGATTAATATTTGTGTTCATATGCCTGAGTCTTGTGACTATATGAAATGCACGACCCTCAGTTTTGTGATAATAAAATCTTTTCCCATCCTCCTACTCTGAGAAAACGAGAGCTTGTGTTCTTGACAGTCCAGGCCTGATTGGATCTGCAGAGATCCTCAGGCACAGAAACAGTGTAAGACCTGGACATACACAGTTTCGTATTTTTCAAAGGATTTTGTTTCATGAACTGTGATGTAATAAGAAGTGTGCCCTGAGCTCCTCTGCTCCCCCACCCACCTAGGGAAGAACAGAACACAGGCTTAGTTGGCCATTGGCCAGAATCCAGTTTGGACCTTAGCACAAAATCCACCACCTACAGAGTTTTTGTCTTTTAATTTAAGCAAGGACTTCATTCACGTTAGACAAAAGCTGTGCTACAGATCCACCCCCCTAGCTCTACGCGGTTTATACCTAAAGTTTCTCTGGGCACCTTTTTCTTCTCTCTCAACTATAAAGACCAATATGTGGAAGAGTAAGATCCCAAACTCAAGAAGCACCACACATCTTCTGCAGCCAAATAGTCCTCCCCAATTCTTTGTCTTAATGATTTTATGTCACTTGGATTGGCACTCACCATCCATGATCAAGCGGCCCTAGATGTAGGCTCTCTAGACTCTCTTCATCCTTGCTCTGGTATCCTCGGAACGTGTCAGCTTTACTGCTTATAAGACCAGTGGTGATGCTCTCCACCATTCCTGGCCTGGCAACCTGTGCTTTGTACTTGGTTCTTCTGGCTACTAGCTAACAAGATAATTAACCAATTAAATAACTTGAGACAGGGTTTCACTGTGGCCCTGAACTCAGAGTCCTTCCTGCCTCTGTCTCCTGAGTGCTGGGATGAAGGCATGCACTGCCAGGCCCAGCCCCAGTCTACACATTTAATGATCTTTCCACAGTGTGTCTCTGGTTTAACTGATATGCTGCGCTCGTTTTCTATTTTTGAACTCTTTTCCCTTTACCATTTCCTTGATTCTTGTACAAAATGGGTGTGAGTTGTCTTCCTTTTTCTAGCTTAAGAAAGAAGTTTAGATTACTGACTGGAGACTTTTTTTTAAAAAAATATACATATCAAATTTCCTTCTATGCTTTTATGCTATTTTATGTATTCCTTTAAACGTTCATATTATATCTTCACTCATTTCAAAATACTCCCTAACTTGCCTTGGTACTTCTTTTTTCTGACCCATAGCTTCTAATATACATGTTGTATAATTTTTATATTTTTGGGGATTTTCCAGATTTTTTTTGTCAGTAATTTCTTTCTTTTCTTTTCTTTTCTTTTTTCTTTTTTCTTTGGTTTTTCGAGACAGGGTTTCTCTGTATAGCCCTGGCTGTCCTGGAACTCACTTTGTAGACCAGACCTCAGAAACCCTGCCTCTGCCTCCCGAGTGCTGGGATTAAAGGCATGCGCCACGCCCGGCTGTCAGTAATTTCTAACTTAATTTAATGCTGAGAACATATTGTGTGTGATTTTTTTGTATGTGATTTTTAATAATTTTATATTTTTGCTTTTCTTAGTGACAGGTAACAGTTTAAAGTTTCTTGGTTTATATCACTGTCCCATGTATATTTGAAAAAAAACCAAAAAGTCACTGTGTTCACCATGACTTTATCCACGTCCACTGTCACGTTATCATTATGTTAAGTCTTCCCTGGAGAGACCTGAACAAACATCTACTTACACAGGACAACAAAGGCAGACCGAATAAAGGATTCGACAGAAGTCTAGTTTGGTGAACCCTCTGAGCTTACAGAAACATGGGCAACTTTTATGCAGCTGCACCACCAAGGAAACCGGCTCCCTCCTCCAACAATCATGAAAGGAATTTATCCTTTGGAAGAGGTGGGGCCTCTTGGGACACCGGTGCTGCCTCCTGAACTCTTATGCCCTCCCAAGAGGGACTGTATGTCCGGTGGGAGATCACAGGTGTTCTGATTCCACATGGCAATGACCGCATCACGCCAGAAGATAGTTCTACAGCAGCGTGGAAGGACTTTCATTTTCACCAGCTGTCTCTCTGTGTTCATCAGTTACTCAGAGATGTGAACTTCACTTTTTAGCTTTTATTGTGCATTCTCTCATTTGTCCTTCGGGAACACCAGGTTTTTCCTACCCCTTAGACTTGTGAAGGCTTATAGAGCTGCTATTATTACAGAAGGATCATGCTGTTATTGCAAGAACAGCCAAGGCCTCTTTGACACCCACACCTTCAGCTTCTGCTATGTCCTCAGACTTCCTGTGACTAACCAAAAGAAGCTCATTCAGAAGTTTTAAGCCGGCGCAACCTGCCTGAAAATTCCTATGACGTCAGGCAAGCCCACGGCTGGCCATGGATGATGGGTAAAAGCTTTAGCCACGTTCTTTCAGCCTCTCTATGTGGCATCACTGGTGGACAGCACAGCTTTCCACCCGCTCTCTGAACACACCTGGCTGAGATCTTAGTTCTCTGACTCGTGAGGAAAGTGTGCCTCCTTTACTTTGGGTAAACATCAGATTTCTCTCTTGGGTTCTAGGTCAGTGCAGACAGTCAACTGTGAACATTCCAACTTTTAAAAAGCTTGTGCGCATGTGTGAGAGTGTGGGGAAGCTACTCCATTTGTTCTAGGTGGTCTTGTCCAAGCATGTTTTTCCTCACATACTAAAATAACATTTTTCCTCAAATATTTCCTCTCAAATCACTTCAACCCCAAGAATAATTGATTAGTATAAACAACCAATATAGGTTTCATGTGAAACAACAGAGATTTATGTATGCAAAATGCCTCATTCCTTAGCACCAGCTTAGCATAAGCAGCAGGAACTGCTGACAGTGCAGCTTTCCTACAGTGTATCAGATGGGGTGGGGGTGGGGGTGGGGATGTGGAGAGACAGTAACTTTATTTAAAACCACCGCAACTGTTGAGGAGAGCATGTTACGTTGGTATTGTCTTAGGACAGGGCTTTTCCATCCTATGTACAGCCATCTTTCACCCTTTCTCTGAGTTAGTTATACAAGTCCACATAAGTATACAAATACATACATGGAACCAAACAAGGTCAGGAATCCATTGCGCATAGAAATCAGTGAGAACAAACGTTATCAAAAGTTACTTCAAACAAACAGAAGGAACAGAATGGCCATAGGCCACCTCCCTACTACTGCTTTTATCTCTCTTTTTCTCTCTTTCTTTCATTTTTATTTATTTACTTTTCATCCCTCTCACTGACCCCACCTCCCGGTCACCCCTCCTCTGAGAGGGTTGAGGTTCTCCCTGGGTATCACCTTCTCCCACCGCTGCCTCCAACCTGGCACATCGAGTCTCTGTACATCCTCTCCCACTGTGGCCAGGCAAGTCAGCCCAGCTGGAACATATTCCACCTACAGGCAACAGCTTTTTCTTAGCTCCTGATGGTTATACCTGGAAAGTCTAAGTTAAAAATCCCAGAGGGCTCTGTCTCCCAGGAACCCTGAAAGCAGCCTACCCATCTCTTCCTGGGATGCACCTTTTCTCTACTGTATATCTCCACGTAGTCTTACCTATGCTGTATCATTTAGAGTTGTGTTGTTCCCCCCACTATGGATTTATCCCTTATGTCTATATCGCTACTGTACTAGCTAGTTTTGTGTCAACTTGACACAGCTGGAGTTATCACAGAGAAAGGAGCTTTAGTTGAGGAAATGCCTACATGAGATCCAGCTGTAAAGTATTTTCTCAATTAGTGATCAAGGGGGAAAGGCCCCTTGTGGGTGGAACCATCCCTGGGCTGGTAGTCTTGGGTTCTATAAGAGAGCAGGCTGAGTAAGCCAGGGGAAGCAAGACAGTAAAGAACATCCCTCCATGGCTTCATGCATCAGTTCCTGCTTCCTGACCTGCTTGAGTTCCAGTCCTGCATCCTTTGGTCATCAACAGCAGTATGGAAATGTAAGCTGAATAAATCCTCCCCAACTGCTTCTTGGTCATGATGTCTGTGCAGGAATAGAAACCCTGACTAAGACAGCTACTATCAATGGTCTTTGGGAGAGAAGAAGAAACATATGCTGGATTTGCATCTCCCAGCTCGCCCCAGAGCTGTCCTGTCTAGGCACATGTCCATATTCTACCCTGCTGAGATGTGCCTCTATGCACTGGGAACATAGGCAGGCGGTGTAGATTTAACAACTAAACGTCACTGTTGGTGCCTGTAAATCTAACAGCCGAAGAATATCCATCAAAAAAATCAAAACACAGCTTCTTTGGGCTTTCTCTCCCCAGAGAATGTGGTCTTAGACTAGCCATTGGCCAGATCCTGTCAAAGTATACAGTTAAAAACCAATAAACTATCATTCTGAGTTTTACACGATGGCAGATGACCAAAACCCAGTATTCTTGAACTGTGAGACACTCTCCTTAGCAAACTGCCTTTTCTGCTCTAGGAATCAGGATGGCATCCTCTTCATGGGTTAGTAGATAGTTTTTTGTATATATGATTTTTTTTTTGCCATGGATTTTGTGAAACTGTAATTGACTGTATTTCATTACAAAGTTCACTATCTTGCACATAAGAAACTGCACACTAAATTCCACCCCCAGAATTTAGTGCTAAGAGAATTATTTTCTCCCTTTAAGGAACTGGTAAGTTTTCTTACTACCGGGATGGGAAGCAATTGGCTTTCTGCTTCTACACAACTGGTCTGACAGCTGAGGGCAGCGCCCATTTAGTTCCTAAGAATGAAAAGCGTTGACTCTGGGGCTTCTACTGAATTTAGACTGTGCACCATATGTATCTAGGCTAAAATATTACCTAAGCTACTCCCAAGAGTCTAGACAAGTTTGTATTTCATCTTTTCATTGAGACAAGGTCTTGATATGTAGCCTGAAGTGGAAACTTAAGGGTTCTTTGGAAAGTCAGTTGTGTCGGTGTTTTGCTGGGGCAAACACGCGAAGGAGTGTTTTCCTGAAGTAGATGCAGGTGAAAGGCTAAGGCAGACTTGTGAAGGAATGCTCCACTGAAGCAGACACAGGTGAAAGGATGTTTTGCTAAAGCAAACATGTGAAAGGACACATGGTGGAGGATTCTTTGCTAATGATGTGCATGTATTGATCCACCTTACATTGCTTAGTTGAGCTCCATTTGTCAAGGCTCCATAGAAAGAAATGTATCAAAAAAACTTCTGGTGGTGTGCCGAGGCTTCCTGCCGCTTCCAAGTACTCTGGCCGACTGACAGGTGGTGTCAGCTGAGACAGACTCACATGCTGAGGTAAGCCCCATGGAGGACACGTGATGTTTAGAGGGAGTATAAATAGGCCTCAACGGCCTGTGAGACAGGCTTGTTTGTAGAGCTCGCTGTGCAGTGCTCCTTGGTCTCACATCTTTGCTGATCTTCACTTCATGGAGAGAGGCACGGCTGAGAACTTCTGGCGTCCTTGTTGGCCCTAATTCCTCCTGCTACCAGTTTAGCTGAGGCCTGGCTATCTTTGCTAGGTCATGTCACTGCTGCTAATTGTGTTTACTATCCTGACTTCCACACTGGACTGCTGGTGTATCCCTGACGTGGATGGAACTGCCACTGCTGACCTGTGAACTGAAGTGCTAATTTCCTGACAACACAGATGGGAGTTGCTCCAAAGAACCATTTCTAAACAGGTTCACTTCCCCCATATCCTTTCTTTTCCACTACCGCTGGTGGGTGGTGAGCTAGAAGGGAGTCTAAAACTTTTTAAGAACTATCAGTAAAAATAGGTTTGAAAAGTTAAATAACAGTAGTCTAGACAGGCTAACCAGTCCCAGTTTCTAGAGGACTGGAGTTATAAGTGCCACCACCCACCAGCAAAGTCTTATCT
This sequence comes from Mus pahari, assembly GCF_900095145.1. Taxonomy (NCBI): domain Eukaryota; kingdom Metazoa; phylum Chordata; class Mammalia; order Rodentia; family Muridae; genus Mus; species Mus pahari. The sequence continues at coordinate 69,817,197 of NC_034590.1, forward strand.
TCTCTGAGCTTCTTTTTGTATGCATACAAAATAAGGATGGCATCACTTTTCGCCAACAGCTGCACTCTCTGTACACACCCCCACGGAGGTCTGAGAGGATGAACAAAACTACACAGGCTTGAAACATTACTTAAAAATAATCATAAAGCAAAAGGAGGTGCCTGCCTACAAGTTCCGAGTCTCTAATTTGCTTTCACGCTCTTGGAGAAAACCAGTCCCTGTAGTCCCCAAGCCTTTCCTACCTTCAATAATTTGAACAGTGACCCCATCTCACAGGATATGGGATAATACGATATTATAGAATTCTGGCCATGATATATGTAATCAAACTGCCCATGCTACAATTTTCTCAGCTTTGTCTTATTCACTGAATAAGGAGTTACTTCCAAGTCTATTCTGAACTCCTTTCCATTCAACCCAACTGTGGTGGTTCGCAAAGGATTGGCCCCAGGGATTCATGCGTCTGAATGCTTGGCCATAGGAAGTAGTACTATTAGGAGGTGTGGCCTTCTTGTAGGAAGTGTGTCACTGTGGGGTGGGCTTCAAGGTCTCCTGTGCTCAAGCTATGTCCAGTGTGGCTCACAGTCCCTTCTATTGCCTGAGGATCAAGATGCAGAACTCTCAGCTCCTTTTCCAGCACAATGTCTGCCTGCATGCTGCCATGCTTCCTGCCATGACAATACTGAACTAAACCTCTGAAAGTATAAGCTAGCTCTAATTAAATGTTTTCCTTATTAGAGTTGCCATGGTTGTGGAGTGCTCGGATACCCAGTGCACACAATACGTGCTCCAGCTCCGGGGTTTCTTTTTTGATTCTATAAGCCAAGTCTCCCCCCTTTTAAGTCCATACATTCAGTTTTGCCTATCTTTTTCGTTTCAAGACCGAGCTCCTTAAGGCAAACTCTCCTGAGCCATCTTTGTAAACAGTGGCCTCCCAGAGTCAGCTTCTGTTATCACAGCTTGTGCTAGAAACTAGTAGTTAATGACAACTATTACCTGACTTATTCTTAAAAATAAATTTTAATGTTACTTATGTGTCTCTGGGTGGTGCCTGTGGAGACCAGAAGAGGGCACCAGATGCCCTGAAGCTGGAATTACAGGCAGTTGTGAGCCACCTGACACATGGGTGCTAGGAACTGAACTCTGGTCCTCTATAAGAACAGTGAGTATTCTTAACTGGTGATTCATCTCTCCAGACATTTGTTGAGTTTCTTATTTATTATCTTGCTCACTGAATAACCACCCAAAGTTAGATAATGTTTTTATTTGCCCGTTCTACATCACCCTGTTTCTCTAGTGCTTGCTGCTTAAGGACTGGACAATGCAAGCCATGTCCCAGCCAATGTTAAAAGGTCCCAGGTTCTTCCTCTGCTCATCCTTGCTTTAACCCAGTAACTTATCACAGTGGAATCTACCACTCAAATATGCCTTGAATCTATGTATTCTCTGTTCCTTTAGCACCTCAGTGTGCTTAGATTTTAATCGTGTAGTGCTTAATTACTGATGTAACTCCCTCCCTGGCAACTCTCTACCCTCAACAAGGCTGGCAAAGAATATGTCCTAAAACTACACATCTAACCTGCATTCTGTATTGTAATTATCAATATGAGCCTATGTACTCTTTAAGAAATTTGTGTGCTATTTTAACACATCCCCAAATTTTTTGAGTAAAAGCCCCTTGGTATCTCTAGCCTCTCCCGTGCACAGTGATGCAGAAAAAGAAAAAAGCCTGTAGCTGAAAGAATGACTCACCCTCCATCGCTGCTAGTAGCTCCCTAGTGTACGCTCGCACCTCTCTAGAACCGACTCCTCTCAATGGCAGTTGTCACCATCTCCTGCTAACTCTGACATAGTCTTGCAGGTTCGGCTTAAGTGGCATCTCCTTTACCTGGCACCTGGAAAAGGACTTTTCAGAGGCACACCTTCTGTGTTACACTTGTGTCTTTCTAAGTGTTCCCACGATGACTTAGTAATGGAACAAGCATTCTCACATAGCACTCCCTCATGCCGTACATCAGTCTTGTGTCTTGTATCCTTGTCTTGTGTCTTGTATATACCTCATGATCCTCATGATCAGCTTTTTTTTTTTTTTTCTTCAAGACTAAACTATCCCGTTGTATATGTGTTTTTGCTAAGTAGCAATTCTTGGATTTTGGGAGAAGCAAGTAGAAAAACTGGTAAACCAAAATATAATTCTTGTGTCTGTGGCTTCCACTTGAAAAGGAAACTGGAATGATCTTTTACCTTCTTACAATCCATTCAAGACATTACCAGAATAAATCATCTTAAGAATACCTATTAATCTTGAGAGTAAGAGCTTAACTTTTTGCAGGACCTATACCGTGCCGACTCTCCACGCAAAAGCCGTCTGCCTGTCTTCTACTGCTCATGCAAGCTGCCAACAGCATAGAATACCAACATCCCAGAGATGCTAATTCAGGCATTAGGAGGTAACAGGATGGCTCCACTAGGAAAAGCTGCACAAGTCTCAAGACTGACTTTAAAGAAAATCACAAAGTAAATCTGAATGTGGAAGCAGGCACCTGCAATCCCTTCACTCCCACACCAAGTAGGAAGCCGAGAGACACAGGAGCTGCATAGCAGCTTACTGGGCAGGGCGGCCTGGAAGACAAAGTGTAGTGGAGACCAAAGAGAACTGCATAACAAGAGAACTGACTCCTGAAAGTTGTCGCCTGATCTCCACATGTGCACTATGTCACACATGAACGTATGCAAACACAATAATATTATTAGGAAAAATTTAAAAAGGAAAATGTTACATTAATCCCTGGGGGGCAAAATTCCACTTTGATCGCATGAATTAATAAATGTAAAGGAAACCTGTCTAGCAGGTTCTGTAACATGGCAATAAAATGTTAAAAACACAGCCTAAGGAGGGCTCTAACTCTGTGGTATAGCACTTGCCCTAGCACGCACAACAATCCCCAACACCGCAAGAAAAAAGAAAAAAAGTCAAAACACCTGGGGTTAAGTTTTCAGTTCTGCATTATTTCAGATAAATGCATCGGGTAAAACTGTAAGAAGTAACTTTTAATAAGAAGCCTCATGACCTCAGTGAAGAGGAACCCACTGCACCATCACGAGCAGACACACTAGTTCCACCGCACTGCGCCTTGTCTTTTATCTCAAGTGCAGGCCAGAGCAACAAAACAAACTTTCCACTGCCCAGATGATAAAGAGAAGAAACTACAGACACAGGCAACACTAGTTATCTAATTTCTCAAAAAAATAAGAAATTATTATAATTAATGAGAGTTGCATATAAAAGATGTTTGGTTTTACTTTTGCTTATTACAATGAACTAAGAAAGCCAAGTGTTACAGGAGAACAGCGGGTTGCAGAAATTTGAATGCACAGGGGCTGGAGAGGTTTTGTTTGGGCAAGTGAGTGGGGTGTCTTTTCTCCAGGGAAGAATACCACAGGACTAAATTCTAACAAGGATTCAAAAAACAAAACAACAAAACCAGATCTCCATCCTTTGTGCTAATTCTATACTCTGGAAAGAACAATCTTACAGCCTGAGGGTATTCTGAAAAAAAACGACGCTAAATGAATAATACCTTTCTAAGGACAAACTAAGAAAATGGAAGACCTCCCCTCCAGGTCTCCTATGAATTAAAATGTTACCAAACATAAGTACTCTTTGGAGAATATTCATTACTGTTGTCATGCAATGAAAAGGAAAAAAGAAAAAAGTTCCCTGGCTACTGGTCCACAACCCAGGGTACTCTATCAGTTTATACTGTTTGCATGTCAGATGCACACTACAGACAGCAGCAAGGACAGCTTATTTAGTAGAAACTAGATAAGCCTTAAATTCAGAAAAACTTGTATATGAATTAGGGTCTACCATGAAGAACTTAAAAGTGCCTCAGAGCCTGAGCCTTCTGAAAAAACATAGGAGGCCCACTGTTGTTGAAGTTTGTGTGTGTGTGTGTGTGTGTGTGTGTGTGTGTGTGTAAGTAATTTAAATGGAGCTATCATATAATGGGGGAGACTTCCAGTACTAGGAGTTCTTGTTGATAGAGAAGAAAGGCAAAAAATTATAAATAACACCCAGCCATAAACCCTGTGACCTACAACAGTGGTCTACCAGCAGGATAAACTGGTGCAACTGTGGCACAAATGTTCTGGGAGCAACCAAGCTCTTTGTGATTGGACTTAGGCCCACTCCAGTGAGCCGGAACCTGTACCTCACATTGGTAATGTGGCCAAGAACCTGAGACTAGATATGCCGTGCACCTATGAGAAAACTTATTGCTATTATTCTGGTAACGCTACATAGTAATAGATGACTACTAATGACAATGTGCTGCTGTACCCATAGATCAGGGCCTCACTTGGCCCAGATCCCAGAAGCCAATTCTTGTAATAGATGAGAATTAACACAAGGACCTACAACTAGACAATATCTGGAGAATGAGAGACTTTGGAACACCCAGTCATATATGGGATGTCTTCATTAAATCCAAGACTCGGGGATCTACACAGAAGAGGAGGAGGTAGAAAGACTAAGATGACTCTGAGGAAACTGTCTTCCAAACACAAGAGGCCTGATGCATGTATGAACTCACAGCTGTCCTACTTAGTAGCCAATGATGCCTTGAAAATCAAGTATCATGTCAGTATTTTCCAGCTGGAATATAATAGATATATGTTGTTTTTACTGTTAAATCCACTGTATTTAAAAATTAGCTTTTAATTTTTAACACGCTGGGAAACTGAGTGTGGTGGTGTACAACTTTAATCCTAACCCTCCAGAGTCTAGTTCCCTGGCCAGCCTGGTCTACAAAGTGAATTCCAAGCCATGGAGACACAGTGAGAGCTTGACTTGCAGAGAGGAGTGGGGTTAGCTTCTGGGCTGGAGATAAATCTCAGTGGTAGCACACCTGTGAGGAACTCGTAAGGCCCCATGTTCAATCCCAAGCACACTGGATAAAAGCAGTCACCTTCTACAAATATTGGACAAGTCTACTTTTATAAAATTAATACCTATCAGCATCTACTCATAAAGGATCCAGAATTTACTGAGCAAGTTTCCTTAAGAACAGGTTTCATATGGCTTTCTGAACCACCAGCAGTCTGATTTTGATAGTATGCTCCATCTCAAAAGGATGTGCAGGCTGAGCTAGGACAAGATGTCCTGCAAACAAGACAAGCAGGCACTGTCAAAGTTCCTTGGCTTGAGACCCTTACGGGGAAACATGTCTTTGTTTTTGTTTTTTATTAAACATGAGACGTTAAACTACTAATATCTTCCCAGAATAAATATGTGTATATGTGTGTGTATGTGTGTGTACACATATTAATAAACATCAATTCTGGAAAGATCCTCTCATGGCCAGCTGAAAGCCGCAGCAGATGAGCTGAGAACCTGCCTTTGAGGCACTGGGAGGGGAAACTACTGGTGAGGGTGATCAGGCCTGAGGAGTTAGTGTCACTTGAGCCAGCAGCAAGAACAGAAACTCTCTTGTCTCTTTGCAATAAATCATCTTGCAATGCATTTTTATCCTCAAAAATGGACAGATATAATAGGTACCTAGCTTCTTCAAATTGTTCACAGAAATGAGTCCCTCTGGCTCTCCTCTAAGAGGCAATGCTACTGAAAGGTGAATAAGAAAGGGCAGAAGTAATTCCCAGGGTTATCAGAAGAATCAGCAGCAAATTCAAGGTAAAATATCAAACAAACATTTCTGACCTTGTCCCCTCTCCAGGCTCTCAGGCTCAGACTTGTGGGTAAGTTTGGGTCTGTCTACCAAGTATGATTGTGGTGAACAAGGGTGTCCTGAAATATATCAAACCTATCAATAAATAAACCTGGTTACCTATACCCAGCTACACTCTGCTCCCACTGCCTAGTGCTTCACTGTATCTACCACAGAATCAACATGAGATCCTAACTTTCTGACGCCTCTACCAGTTCAAGGAATAGAAATGAATTTTCAATTCAGGGCCTGGGGAGTATAGCTCAGCGATGGGGCTCATGCAGGAGGCCATGCATTTGATCCCTGATGCTACTGTAAGTGTCAGAGAGGGGATAAAACTCAGTGTAACAAATCAGCAGGTCTGACTTGCCATGCCGAAGACTTACCTAGTGTGAGGACTGCCATTCTGTCTATGATTAAATGGAGTTCCACGAGTGTGACAGCTCAAACAAAACACTAGAGCCCTGTAAGCCCCACATTTTCAGCACACTAAGGCACTGGTAACTGAATATAAGCTTGGCCATAACTTTCTATGTGCCTTGAACAAATCTTCATACTTTGTAAAGAGAATAATAATATACCATATCTTCATCACTAAAAAGATAAAGTATTTACAACTCATAGGACTCTTAGTCATGATCAAATGAAAGAAAGGGCAGGAAGTGTTATTGCCTAACATAAAAATACTCCATAAAGACAAGCTCATGACTATATACTATTACTCACACATCTTTTCTAAAAATTAACTAGTATTCATTGACAATCATACATGTGCATAATGTATCATGATTATACCCACTCCACCTTATACCCACTCCACCTCTCCTTTCAACTCCTTAATGGTATAGAAATCACTGAACATTTCACTGAACAAATCACTGAACTTTTAGTCTGGTGACAGACACCTCGGTGCTTCCTTTTATCATAGAAGACAAAAATATAAAAGGGAACATAGTCAAGGAGCTGTAGATTCCTACCTTGACCGTGGAGTGGAGTCATACACACAACATGGGCTTACTTATGTGTGTACAGTGTCTGTATGCATGTGTATGTGCTTCCCTACACATCGGATCATGGAAGGCTGCTGCTCCATTATCGTCCTCTATCACTCTGCACCTTATTTCTTCAGAAAGCTCTCAGCCAGAGCTGACGCTCTCTGACTGACTAGACTAGCTGGCTAGCACACCCCATATTTGTCTCGCCACACTGGGACTGAAGGTACACACTGCCACCCTTCAGCTTCCTATGTGGACACTGGGGAGCTAAACTTAAGTCACCATATTCACGCAGCAATCCAACAGAGGCATCTCCCAAGGGCACCATACTACTTACTTTAAAAGGAAGTTCTTGGCAGTGATTCAGAGCTATGGAAGCCGCAGAAGTATTTTCATCCTTGCATTGTTAGCTTGCGAATTTAAATACCTCTACTCAGTCAAAACTGTTTTGCATTATGAACTGCATTATTCACTGTACATACAGAGTTTTCAGCTCTTATTGAAAACATTATGAAAAACAAAGACTTTCTACTATCATTTCTTCGTGGGTGTGTATTAAATTAGCATATCTATTAATGTTTTCCTACCAGTATTACTAAGCCTTAAAGTATTAATGAGCCTTTTAAAAAGTGAATTGTTAAAAATCATTCTATTATTTTATGTGTTGTGTATTTTGCCTGCATTCATGTCTGTGCATAACATGTGTGCCCTGTATCCATGGAGGTCAGAAGTAGGTGTTGGATCGCCTGGAACTGAATTATGGATGGATGGTTGTAAATCACTGTGCAGATGCTGAGAAGCAAACCCAGGTCTTTTGCAAGGGCAGCCAGAGCTCTTAACCACTGAGCCATCTCTACAGCCAAAATTTTTCTTTTGAGCATGATATAAAAGTCAGCACCACTTTTTAAAAAAGGCCAATAGTATATTTATATAAATAAAATTTAAACAGAACTATAATAGTATCATAAGGCATCAGAAAATAGGAATAAACTCAACTAATCAAAGACCCATGCATTACAGTTTCAACTGTATTTCTTTTTTCTTTCTTTCTTTCTTTCTTTTTTTTTTTTGAGAAAGGGTTTCTCTGTATAGCCCTGGCTGTCCTGGAACTCACTTTGCAGACTAGGCTGGCCTCGAACTCAGAAATCTGCCTGCCTCTTCCTCCTGAGTGCTGGGGTTAAAGGCATGCACCACCACACCCAGCTCAACAGTATTTCTTAAAGATCTAAAAAACAATGACAGATGGTGTTTTCTTGGGGTGGGAGACAGAACCTTAAGACTCTATTTCCCATAACTATCCTGACAGATCCACTCAATCAAGTCCCATTAAACTACTAGCAAGGCTTTCTGTTTTGTCTAGAAATTCATACAAAAATGCAAGAACAACAAAAATAACCAAGATGATTTGGAAGAAAAATAATTAAACTGAAGAATTTCAACAGACATCAAAACAAAGTATGACAGAAGGAAAGTAGAAGCTGGAAAGTAGACTGATGGCCAGGAGCGGAGGGTCCTTCCCAGGCCTGAGCAAGGCCCCGGGAAGGGACACAGAGGAAGTGGAGCTACAGCACTCAGCCTCTGTTAAACACAGATGCTGCTTGTAACTCATGGGACCCAGCCCTCACTTCAGATGGACCTGTGATGTAAGCGTGGAAAGAAAAGCAGAGATTTCTGAAGACACACAGAAGAACACCTTTAAGGTCTTCAAACCATCGAATGTTTCCTAAACCTGCCCCAAGCCTCAAAAGTAACTGAGAAGAATGAAAACAGCAGCGAGCCACAGGATGGGGACATGTTCCTAATGCACACGTCAAAGAAAGTCCCCACATCCATAGACAACAGGAACTCCAGCAACTGGCAGTATAAAAGTATCATAAATAATTTAAAAACCTCAACTGACACCTAATAAAAGATTCATTTTAAGTGTGTAGGATGGTGTTTGTCAGAATGGAGCCCTGAACTACAAGGGCATACTGCACACACCACACACACAGCGTACTGCACACCAGGGTGCCAAGCAAAGATGGAGGCCAGGCAGATGAAGGCCCATCTATTACACCTGAAGGAGGACCTCCACCCTACGATCCTGCAGCTCTACTGCTAGGTTCCCAGCAAACTGAAACGCACAGGAATCTCCATTAGGAGCATACATTACTGGAACATGCGTGGAAGGACTAATTCAATAGTTTCAAACTGGAAAGTACTAACACTGAAAGCATCTAAATACATATTTGCATAATGGAATTCTATTTGGCTTTAAGAATCAATTATAATTACAGGAAGGTAAGACTGACACATGTTGAAAAAACTAGCAAAATATGCACACATGACTTCTATAAAGTGCATAATTAGGCAAAATCAAACTCTGGTCTCATGATTGAAGGTACATGGTTAGTGTGGAGGGAACTAAGGTGAGTGGTGGGGAGCACCAGATGGTGCCATAGGGTCATGAGTCCTCAGTATGGAAATTCTTCTCGCGTGCGCACGTATTTGCATTATGTATTATGTATGTATTATGTACTTGCATTATGCATACTATCAATGTCAAGATATTTCAAAAATACTTTAAAAATTTAAAACAAAACAAAAACCCAGAACAATCAAGCTGGGTATGGTGGTGTTCACCTTTAATTCCAGCCTTCAGGAGGCAGAGGCAGGTAGATCTCTGAGTTTGAAGCCAGCCTGGTCTACAGAGTGAGTACCAAGATACAAAAGGGCTACACAGAGACACTGTGTCTCAAAACAAACAAACAAACAAACAAACAACAAAAAACACAAAGCCAAAAAACCAAACCAAATGGCCCTGACACGTGTTTGCAGAGGAGGCTGTCTGTCTGTGGAGGAGGCTGTCTGGCAGTGCTGCTCACCTTTGTCCTGTAGAGCCATCTGTTGCTTATGCAGGAAGGCCACCTCCCGCCCCAGTGCTTTCTTCTGTCTTTCCAGTTCATTTCGAAGCACCAAAATTTTCAATCGCAGACATTCACTTTCTTTTTTCTAAATAAATAAAATCACAGATAAAATTATGAATATAAAGTCATAGGTATAACTGCACACCCACCATGTTTCAATTCAACAAAGGCATCTGATAATATCAATAAATGTATACCTATGATAAATGTACACAATAAAGACATACCACAAAACACACTATCTAACCATGATAATAAAGATCTGCAAGTTTCAGAAAAAAAGAATAAGTGAAAACTTCCTTAGCTGGCACCTACCATCATATTTGATGGTAAAAAACTAGGCACACTGCCCTAGATTCAAGAACAAGACAACAAGTTGCCTTTACAGTTTCTACTTAACGAATGTGGACCAGAAATCATTGCCATGGCAATAAGACAAGAAATGAGAGGCTATGTGGACAGGGAAGAAGGACTAACAAGACATTCACAGGAGATGGGACAGTTGACCCAGAGCCTAAAGAGACAAAAACCAGCCTATGGCACTATAAGCAATTACAGCAAAGACTGGAGTTTGGCTCTCCAGTACCCATGTAATATCAGGTAGACTGTGCTGCTCAGAGGCAGAGGCAGTGGGGCAGAGATGGGGATCCCCTGAGCAAGCCGGCTAGTTAAGACTAGCATGTAGGTGAGCTCTGGGAGCAATGAAAAGATAGAGAAGGACAGAAGATGATTCCTGGTGTTACACTTGGGCCTCTGATGTATGTGAATATTCACATATACACGTGAGGTATAAGCCCAGACATGTGAACATGCATACAGATATGTATAGATAACACACATGCAAAAGGGGGTAAATTCCTTTTTATTCAAATATATTCTCTGAACCTGCCTACACTTACAAATTTGCCATGTGACTCTCCATGACGCTGTCTGTGAGCATGCACTCACTATAAGGAGGTATCTTTGTTGGCATCTATCACAAGGTATCAGTAATATACTTTTTTATGATTTTCTATGATATAAATATTGATCAAATTGTAATTTGGCTATGCCTGGTGACATTCTGTCTTTTCCAAAATTGCAAAATAGCTAATTAAAATTAATACAAAATGTATTTATCTAATAAACTAAAAATTAACAAAATGTGGAAGGAGCTGTTGTAAATTTCTCTAAGGAAGAAGTCAGTCCTTGTCTTAATCAGGGTTTCTATTCCTACACAATCATCATGACCAAGAAGCAAGGTTGGGAGGAAAGGGTTTATTCGGCTTACATTTCCATACTGCTGTTGATCATGAAAGGATGGAGGACTGGAACTCAAGCAGGTCAGGAAGCAGGAGCTGATGCAGGAGCCATGGAGGGATGNTCTTTATTGGCTTGCTTCCTCTGGCTTGCTCAGCCTGCTCTCTTATAGAACCCAAGACTACCAGCTCAGAGATGGCACCACCCACAATGGGTCAGTCCACCTTGCTCACTAATTGAGAAAATGCCTTACAGCTGGATCTCATGGAGGCACTTCCCCAACTGAAGCTCTATTCTCTGTGATAACTCCAGCCTGTGTCAAGTTGACACAAAACTAGCCAGTACAGTCCTTGATTGATGTTTAGTCGGATTGGGTGAGGCTCGTTGTGGCATAGCCCTTTTAAGGCAAGGGGAGATGCAGTCCCGGGCAACTGTGTTGAAAGCCCCCGACAGTAACCATCTCTCACCCAGAATGTTTGTTCTTCTTCATTCCTGAAACAATCAGTCTAGGTAGATGGTACAATCGTTCACTGTGAACACAGCCAAGAAAGCAGTACAAAACCTGTTTCCTACCATCATTACATTAGGCTGGAAAAATCTAGGACAAGACATATGCCCATAAAAAGAATGTTCCTAAATAGAATTTTTTAACAATATAAACATTTATGATGGACTTACTATATAGTTTTAGCTAATTTCGACTATCTTAGGTATTTATTTTGTTTTGCCAAAACATTGTAAAAACAAACACCGAAGAGTCAATGGGGTTCTAAAATGTGGAAATGACCAAGTATTCATCAGCAAACAGATGGGAAAGCAAAATGTAGTGTAGAGATAGAATAGAATATTACTCTGCTTTAAAAGGGGAAGAACCGGGGCTGGTGAGATGGCTCAGAGGTTAAGAGTGCCGACTGCTCTTCCAGAGGTCCTGAGTTCAAATCCCAGCAACCACATGGTGGCTCACAACCATCTGTAATGAAATCTGATGCTCTCTTCTGGAGTCTCTGAAGACAGCTATAGTGTACTTACATATAATAAATGAATATTTTAAAAAAAAAGGGGAAGAACCCTGGTATGTACAATAACTTGTTAAGTCTTTAAAGTTATTATGCCATGTGAAATGGATAAGCTGCAGACAGCCCCTCTGTGTCTAATGCCACTTATGTGAGGGACTTAGAATAGTCAAAACTGGGCTGGGACTGTGAGCCAGTGGTAGAACACATGCCTACCATAGACAAGGTCCTGGGTTCGATTCCCAGCTGGTGTGGGGAGGAAGAGCACTAAGAATGCATATGGATCACAGACAGAATGGTGGCAGGGCCTGGGAGTGAAGGGGAGAGGCAGCCAGTACTTACCAGTGACACAGTCTCAGCTTTACAAAATAAAAAGAGCTGCATTCACAGATGGTAAAGGTGGGTGCACATTATAAATGTACTTAAAGCCAACTGTACTGGCGGGTTCTGTGTGCCAGTGTGACACAGGTTAGTTATCAGAGAGGAAGGGCCCTCAGTTGAGAAGATGGCTCCGTGAGATCCAGCTGTAAGGCATTTTCTCAATGATCAGTGGGGGAGGGGGAGCCCACTGTGGGTGGTGCCATTTCTGGCTGGCGGTCCTTGGTTCTTTAAGCCGCAGGCTGAGAAAGCCACGGGAAGCAGGCCAGAAGCAGCACCCCTGCATGACCTCTGCATCACCTCCTGCCTCCAGGTTCCTGGCCTGCCCTCCTTTGGTGATGAACAGCAGCGTAAAAGTGTAAGCCAAATAGACCTTTTCTCCCCAATGTGCATTTGGTCATGGTGTTTCATCCCAGTGATACAAGCCCTAAGACACCAACGAACTGGACATAAACGACTGGAACCGGCTGATGAACTGGCCACCGAGTAAGGGTGCTGGCTGCCAAGCTTCATGGCCTGTGTTTGATTCCTGGAACTCACTTGGCAGAGGGGGAAACTGACTCCGTGTGAACACCTGGCACATGTCCCCCCACACATGAATCCATAAGTATTTTCTATTCATGAAGATTAGAAATGTTATGTCATATGCTTTATAATTTGAGAAATTGAGGGAAGGGTCAATGAGGTGGCTTATTTAAAAAACAAAAACAAACAAAAAGGAGCTAAACCAACCCCGTAGGGTTTTCTTTAGTGTGATCAGAAACCGTTGGGTCTTGGACATCACTGAAGGGAAAATCAAAACAAAACCCTTCCGAGCCGGCTTTCAGAAGGTTGTAGGCATTCCATTGCTTGAACTCATTTTTTTTTTTTTTTTCACAAAACATACAAATATTTTGGGCAGAGAGCATTCTTCAGAAAATCCAACCTGGTCCACGGGGTTAACCTGCTCTGTTCCAGGGCACACACTCAAACTGGGAATGTTTTCTCGTGTCAAAGCACAAAACTTACAAAGCTGTCTAAATACAGTGCTCACACAGGGAGGCGTGAGCACGGCATGTCTGTGCTATGGTCCGCGTAAGGAAGCTGGCCCATTTACAGAAACAGACCCAGTTGCTCAAACCAGGATTCTTGGCTCCCGTTTCTGAGGAGTAAACAAACGCTGCCATCAGCATGACTCTTTTCCCTGCTCACACTTCAAAGGCGAACTGATCAAAGACCTTAACCTAAGGATCTTCTATGGGCTGCACTCTAGTCCTCTTCATTCCAAGTACAGTTAATGTCACACATCTACCCCTAGATATCAGTCACTTTTAATAAGATTTTATACAACACTCAGACACGCATGTTTGGAAGCACACATTCCCATTTATGAGTCTTTTAAAAAATTATGGGTAATGTTAAACACTCATTTTACAATGATAGATTGGTCTATAAATAATATAAGCAAACAAGTATTTTTTCATAGATCACATTGGAGCTTAAAACCCTCAGACACAAGTTCCTAATAAACGGCCCTGGGATAATCAAAGTTTCAAACCCGTGTAATTGCACTGAGCAGCTTGGCCCTGTCTATGAAGCCTATGAGAGTATGCTCGGATACTGCAAAGGATTTATCACCCAACAAGAGCTGCTGGAGGCCTTGCAGAAATTGTTATTAAATGTATTTGTGTGTGCATGTGTGTGCACGCATGCATGTGTATGTATGTGTGGTGTGTATATGTGAGAGCATGTGTGTGTGTGTGTTCGTGCTTGTGCATGCAGTGGGGCACTCATGTGAAGTCAGAGGATGACTTTGGGAGTTGGCTCTTTCCTTCTAGCATGTGGATTCAAGGGACAGAACTCAGTTTGCTGACAGTGCCTTTATCCAGTGAGCCATCTCACTGGTCTCTTAAGCAAGAATGCAGTTTGACACATCACAAAAGGTTTCAGTCACAAAAACAAAACAGAATTTTCTTTTAAAAAGAAAAACACTTCTCATAAAAATCTTTTATACTAACATTATAGATTTGCTATTAGCACTTTAATATTAGAAAGCTCTTTAAAATTTCTCAGATTTAAGCCAGGCGTGGTGGCATCCTCCTTTGATCCCAGCACTCGGGAGGCAGAGGCAGGCAGATATCAGAGTTTGAAGCCAGCCTGGTCTACAGAGTGAGTTCCAGGACAGCCAGGGCTACACAGAGAAAGTCTGTCTCAAAAAACAAAAACTTCTCAGCTTTGATTTCTAACATAATAAATATTAATAGTGTAACCATGTTCTTAGAGATTGTCGCTATTTTTAACATATTAAAGGACCTTAAGACAAAAACATTTGAGGAATTAGTGATTTAGAGCATATTTGATTTTATCTGTGGTCATTACTAACAATCTGGAGAAAATCTCAGAGCTGTGGAAGTTGCCAAATGGCTTCCAAATGTCACTTACAGGTGGCTTTCCTTCCTTCCACATGTAGCCAATCACTAAGACAGAGAAAACACTTCCTTAGAAAACAGTTACTCCAACTCATTAATTTCACAGACTCAGCAGCACTACCAGACCTAGAGCGCAGGTGTAGGTAGGATGTGTAGACAGAAAGCATACATAGCTTTATAAATGTAAGAATATAAAAAATTGGCTTTTAAATAACAGTAAACACATACCAAACTGATCTTCTAATCAATGAAGAATATGAAGATACTTCTGTGGTTTCTGCAGGGATCAATGGCGTGTTGTTTTAAGGAGAAGTTGAGGTTTGATATAAACACACAACACACACAGGTAATTTTCTCTCCTTATTCTGTGATTATGCCTGTGGCTTTGGAGGACAGCAGAAAGCCAACTGTCTCCACTTGGAGGAACCAGAAATGATAAAATAAAGATGCCAGAATAGGGAGAAGATAGAGATAGGCACCCCAAATTCTGTTCAAACTCAATGAGCTCTCAAACTGAACCCTAAGCCACACATGCACAAATGAATGCAGAGCTGCCCATGCTTAACAGTGAAGCTGGAGTCGGAGCCATGTTGACTGATGCATGGAATTTTAAAGCAAATCCTCAAAGTCTATAAATTACATTCAGAATGTCCAGGGTGCTGTGCAATACTGCTCAACCCATGAACAGTTGGAGAATGTGACTCCCTCTCTAGGAAAGAGGCATGAAGATATGGGCAACTGGCACATGTTAGAAGTACCAGATAAAGTACCAGAGATTTGAAAGCCACTCAGACGTATGCTGAGATGGAAAGGCGACTATCCTAACATGGAGTCAAAGGAGAGAAAAATCTCAACGGAGCGCCGGAGATTAGTCAAACGATCTAGTCAAGAGTGCCTCTGGTGGTGCGGGGTACCCTACCCTACACCAAAGTCTCACCTCAGTGTCCTCACCAGGTCAAAGCCAACCCAACACAAACAGGTTGCCTACTGTTATGAATTCCGTTTACTTTGGGAATGCAAGAGTAATGTGTGCATGTATGAGGGCTTCGTTCAATCAATCACCAGTAGTGCAAAAAAATGTAATAGTTTGCTTTAATAATTTTTAATTTAATGAGAAAATCATGGTTGTTTCATTATATGTTGAAAAACCATTAAAACCATTCATGACTTTAAAAATCTCCCAGAGCTGGGCGATGGTGGCGCACGCCTTTAATCTTAGCACTTGGGAGGCAGAGACAGGTGGATTTCTAAGTTCGAGGCCAGCCTGGTCTACAAAGTGAGTTCCAGGACAGCCAGGGCTACACAGAGAAACCCTGTCTCGAAAAAACAAAAGAAAACAAACAAACAAAAAATCTCCCAGAAATTAGGATGAATTAAGTCCTAAACCAGTAGAGACCATTGCTAATGTCATCCTTAATGAAGCAAGGACAATGGTATTCCCCACCTAGGCACGAGGCAGGGATCCCTGTGTATTCTGTTCTGTATGGATGTCCCCACTACTGAAATGAGCAGAGAATTTAGAATTATCCAAACATGAGCTGGGTGGGGTGCTACATGCCTGTGATACAACATGATGTTGAAGCAGGAGGATTGCTGCAAGTCTGATGTCAGCCTGGGCTACACATTAAAACTTTGTCTCAAAAGCAGCAATAGCAACAACAAAATGCCCTACCATCTAAATCTGTAGATACTATTGTTTGCATAAAAACTAAGAAATCTACAAAATGAAGATTATTAACTATAGAATAAAACTATTAAAGTAGAAATAAATCAGAATGAATAGCATCCTTATATACTACTCATATACAAATGACAAATAAAAATTCAAAAGGAGTTACCCTAGTTATTACTGAGTTTTTGGAAACAAGGTCTTCCTATTTGATCTAGGCTAACCTTAAACTTCTGATTCTACTGTCTTAAATTCCCCCAATTTAATTCTTCCAAATTTAATATCCATTCATGATAAAATCCCAGAGACTAGGGAGAGGAATACCCTAAAGCCAGAACAAATTATTGTTAATACTACACTTAATGGAAACATGAGCTGTTTCCCCTCTGACCAGTTTTCGTGGGTGTACTACCACAGTTCACAGGCTACACCTGGCAAGATGCCTTGTGCTTGCCCAACCCCAACAGGAACTTAAGACTAACTCTAACAAAGGGGTCAAAGACATTATTCAGAGAATTAAAGAGAAGTTCACATAAGTCATAAATGTCATGTCTATAGACTGGAGACCTCAACATTGTTAAGATGGTAATTCTTCACAAATCCTTACTAAAATTGCAACAGGCTCTCTTTGGTAGAAACTAACTAGTTTTAAAATTCATTCAGCAACATAAAGAACCTATGGGGAATTAAAAAAAAAGAAAAAAAGAAAAGAAAAAAACAGGAACTTTTTTAGAAAGCCTACCTGGCTTTCGTGACAAACCTACAGTAATGGCTGAGGCAGATCCACAGACAGGTCTGTGAGACAGAGATGAAACAGATGCATGTGTATACGGTCAGCTGACTTCAGACAAACATGTCAGGGTAATTAATAGGGAAAGGAAAAGCTGTTCACCAAATACTGTTCTGTCAACTGAACATCAGTTTGGGAGGAAAGTTTTTACTCTTTCTTCATCCAGGACAAAAATAATAACTTGAAATGAATCAGAGATATAAACACAAAACCCCAAACGCTAAAACTTCTAGAAAAAAAACACCAGAAAATGTCTGGAATCTTGAACTAAGCAGATGATTCTGATAAAGACTACAAGAAAGAATTGAAACAAACGGAAAAACAAGACGAGACAAACCATCAGAGGACTAGGGAGATGGCTCACAGTTGTTGCAGTGCTTCCCATGCAAGCATGAGGACCTGAGTTTGATTCCCCAGAATTCATGTAAGAAACAGAGCTACAGCTGGGTGCAGTAACCACTGGCACACATTCGTAGCTGATAGACTGAGGAGGTGGAGACAGGCTGGCCAGCGGAGCTTGACTGGTGAGCTCCAGGCTAGTGACAGACCCTACCTTCAATCCCAGCACTCAGGGGGCACACTGTGAGTCTGAGCCCAACCTGGTCTACATAGAAAGCTCACGGACAGCCAGGGCTACAGAGTGAGATCCTGCCAGAAAACAAATCCAAACCAAGGTGGAGGCTCCTGTAGAAGAAAATCTGTTGCATTCTCCCGCTTCCCACACACAGTGCATCCACACACACATATGCACAGGTATGCATGCAAGCACCCACATGCACACACATATATAAAAACAGATTAGATTTCACTGAACTTTAAATTGTTTGTTCTTTAAATACCATTAAGAAGAATACCATTAAGAAAAAGAATAACAACAATAAGCAGGCTAGAGAGATGACTCAATGGTTAAGAGCATATCCTGCTCCTGCAGATGACCTGGGTTATGTTCCCAGCACCCACATCAGGTGGCTCACAAATACCTGTTACTTTAGTCCTAGGGTATCCAAAGCCCTCTTCTGACCTCCAATGGCAATACACGTGTATGTATGTATACCACCATACATGCATATGTGTATATACATGTAGGCAAAATATTCATATATGTAAAACAAAAAATAATCTTTAAAACAAATGATTTTTTTAAAAAAATCCAAGTCACAGACTCAAAAAACCATACTTCTCATGTACATGTAAGGAAAAGAGCCTGTATATAAAATATATCTTTATCTCACACATAACTAGGTATATAGTGTTATATATGTTCATTTATAATATATTTATATTATTAATAAGGACTGGAAGGACAGGTTAGTAGTTAAAAGTACTGGCTGCTATTCCAGAAGAGCCAAGATTGAGTCTCAACACCCACATGGTGGTTCACAGTTTTATGTACCTCCAGCACCAGGGAACTGAGGCCCTCTTCTGTCCTCCACAAGCAACAGGCACACGTGCAGTATGTAGACACACATGCAGGCAAAAAACATTTACACATGTTCACACACATACACAAAACTTCAAATAAGATTAAAAAATTCTAATTAAAAACAGGAAAAGAGTATTGTATATTTTCTTTCATAAGCAAAAGCTAAAATAACAACAGCCTAACAGATGATCCAAAATTAGTAGAGAGAGTACTCAGGCGAGGCGGCGGGGAGAGGCTGAGGAAGTGTGGGGGAGGGTAGATACGATGAGAGCATGATATGTGTATATGTGGAAATGTCACAGTGAAGTCCATTAATACAAAGATTTAATATACACTAATAATTATAATAACAAAACGAATGGAAAAAGAAATTGGAACCACTTTACACATATGCCAGGACTTAACGGATAAGTACATTATACTTAATGAGAGTCAGGTTTCTCACTATCAGAAAAAGATATTGCAAATAAACAAAATGAATGAGAAAGCCAGAATAAACACTGTGGCATTAGTATGGCAAACACTAGTATGAACTCATGTTTATTTTAATATAGATAGGTATACATTCATACAGAGATAGCCGTGTGCACTGAGAGGGCTTTAAAATCAATGAGCACCCAAGCACACACAGTGACCAGATCTTGTTTCTAAAGACCTCAGCCAACCTAAGGAGCCAGGCCCTGGCGAGAGGTGGCTGCAGGCAGGGCTAAGACAGTGCAAATGCAAGGTGAGCTGGACCACAGCACCACAGGGAAAGAACACCAGAGGATGGCAAAAGTCGATCTGAAAGACTATTTATTATATGTTTACTCATTTTAGAGAGGGTTTACTACGTTCTCAGGCTAGCCTTGAATTCACTAAGTAGTCTGGGCTGGCCTCAGACATATGACAATTATCCTGACTCAGGTTTCCTGAGTGCTGGATTACAACTGAGCACATTATACCAGCTTTCTCCTAGGAAATACAGTTAGGTGCCACAGTTCATGTTGGGCATGTATGGCATATGTGAAGAAGCCAAGGTTTCAGCTATAAACCTGCCATCTCTGAAGAGGTAAGTACTTAAGACTCATTAAGAAGTTGTTTGAGGCAGGTAACTGTTTGGTTTCAGCATCAAATATGCCATATTTTTTTCCTCTGTACTTACATTGGACCAATTTGCAAAGGGAAGTAACTACTTCTAATATGCTACAAAGTAAACTACAGTTTCCTGTCTTACTGTAACAAGACATCATGTTAGATTCATTCTCTTTTGTTTTTAACTTCTATTTATGTGTACATTTGTATGTCTATATGTGGATGTGTCCTTGTGTGCTCAGATGCCCATGGAGGCCATCAGTCCCCTGGAGCTTGAATTATAGGCAGCTGTGAGTCACTCCACGTAAATGTTGGGAACTGAACCTGGGTCCTCTGAAGAGCCACCAGTCCTTCAACTGCTGAGCTCTCTCTCCAGTCCCATGGAGTCATTCCTAAATTCAATAAATACTTAATATATACTTTATATCTTCTATGAGTCAAACATTTGTCTAGATACTGGACTCAAAAGAGATGGAAGGTTGGGAAGGAGGGAGGAAGGGAGGGAGGAAGGGGAGAAGGGAGGAAGGGAAAGAGACCGAAGGAAGCAGGAGAACGGGAGTGGGGGGTTGGGATCCCAATTCTCATAGTTTAGAGAGACACAAATATATTAAATAGATACCACATTTGATGGTAATAAATACTATAGAGGAAGAACAAGCAGGCTAGGGGCTGAGTGTGCTGGGGAGTGGCTTCCAGTGGGTTGTTATGAAACTATAGGATTTCTAGGTTCACTTCCAGTTCAAAGCTCCCCTGACTTCCTTCTGTGTTAACTAGGCAGCATAAAAACACAAGTGACCCCCTGAACCTGACCTTCGAAGCTTACACATTCTATCACCTTACCCTGGGTGTCACCACTCATAGTTTAGAAAAACAGGATTAAGCAGACATGTGTCCACACTGAGACAAAGCACATGCAGTCACTTAATGGAACAAGTCTATTCCCAGTCTTGCCTGGGAAAGGAAAGGAAGGAAAATAAAACCTAGCAAGTTCTCCCCAGACAAAGGTCCTAAAAATGCATTTTTGTACATTACAGAAAAAAAATAAAATCTGATACTGTTCCCTCCCTCTACAATGTACTTGTGGCCTGGAATTAGGCCTTTATGGTCCTAAGTTATAACACAACAGACAGCCATTTCTCTAGCGTGAGGATTTTCCATAGACAAGGCAAGTGCTATGAAGAGACAAGACAAGCAGCTCTTGCTGCTACTTGGGTACCATGGACACCTGCTATGTGCCAGGAACAGCAGGAGCAAGTGTGCGGATAAAGTCCATTGGAATGGACTGCTAATCTCAGCTTCTCTACAAGATGAACAAATGTGTTTAGTTAGGTCCCAGGAGAGGGCGTGCACACAGGTAGCTGCGCACACATAGCTCCCGCAGTCTCAGGGGCCCATGACTGGACAACCCTTTGGTGTAAGAGGCGTCTTTAGATGCGCATGTGCGAGCAGCAGTGGGAAGAGACTGCGTATGGGAGGTAACAGTTCCTGGGGGCAAACAGGGGCTTCATGGCAGGCTGTGAATTTCAAGTATTGTTCTAACTCACAGCACATTGAAAGCTGTTCATAGTCACGTGGCTTCATGTGCAGCAGAGTGTGATTCAGTGTGCACACTTGGCTTCCCGAGACAGAACGGTCACTTGAAAGCTGCCGTTCTTTCCCTCTGAGGAAGAGCGTAAGAAAGCACCAGACCCTGCGAAGACCTGAGATCCGTCCGTCCAGACTGAGGTCATGGATTCTTTGGAATGCCTCACCTAACCCACATCTCTAAAGGTAAACACTTCACAAATCCGACTCTCATAACTGATCCTATTCATTTTAAAATCCGCCTTTTAAAAGTAGATTCATCCTGGCTGATAAAATCAAAGGACAAATTTAAACAGTAAGAAACTATCTTCATGGGCTGGTGAGGTAGCTCAGCAGGTAAGAGCACCCGACTGTTCTTCTGAAGGTCCTGAGTTCAAATCCCAGCAACCACATGGTGGCTCACAACCACCCATAATGAGATCTGATGCCCTCTTCTGGTGTGTCTGAAGACAGCTACAGTGTACTTACATATAGTAAATAAATAAATAAATCTTAAAAAAAAAAAATAATGAGTTAAACCATTAAAAAAAAAAAAAAAGAAACTATATTCATTAAACCCAGCACTATGTATATACACTAATGAAGTGATTGTTTTTACATTTATTTTATGTGTGTGTGTGTGTGTGTGTGTGTGTGTCCTGCAAGTCAGAGGACAGCATATAGGAGTGAGTGAGCTCTTTCCTTCTGCCCCAGGAATCCCAGGGACCACACTCAGGTGTTAGGCTTGGGGGCAGGGCTCTTAGCAGCTGAGCCATCAATACCAACCCAAATGCTTTCTTCAAGTGCCTTAGTCCCACTGACCTCCTCTCCCCCTCCCGTCCTGGCAGCTATAGGTCACTCACTGTACCTTTCATGCTTGGAGTTCACATTTATACGACGTTAATAAAACAGTCTGCTAGTCATCTTCCAAGTAATTATTTCTCAAGTTTCATCTAATAGAAAGTGGCACATTTACCTTACATTATTAGCAGATGGGAACTTTGATTTCTAACATTTAAAATACACCAGCAGCCATCTGAATGCAACATTATAAGCATCTTTATTAGTACAGTCTAGAGATTTTTTTCCAAGAATAATATGATAATTGCTTGACGAAAACAAGGAGTTTGAACAGGTACTTATACAAGAACCTACCAGCTCATTGCTTGCCGATGTGAGTCTTAGTTTTTCTTCAATTTCCTTTCCAATTCTCTGAACAGTTACCTGAGTCTGTTTAATTGCACACTGGGCTCTATGAAGCCTAGAAATACAAGTTGTAGAAAAATGTAAGTGAGTTAATTACAAAGTCTAAACAGAGAGCCACAGACATGAATTATAAATCTCCTAGGATAAATAGAATCAATCCTGAACAAACCAATTATTTCTAGAGTCAAACATAAAATGAAGTAACAGGAATTACAAGTCCTAAAATAACAGTACTCTGAAATGCCTCCTTCTGTGACGACATGGTTAGGGTAGAGGACTCTAGGGGTTTAGAAGCACTTTAGAAAATGATCTAGTTGAGGGGCTGAGAAGATGGCTTAGTCAGAAAGCAGCCTGCAGCTCAAACATGAGAACCTGAGTTTAAGCCCTGGCACCCATTAAAAGATGGAGATGGCAGCACAAGCCTGTAATCTCACTGCTAGGAGTCAGGGACACGGGTTCATGGGGATAACTTTATATAAATTCCTGT
>NC_034590.1:69841743-69847037 GCF_900095145.1 Mus pahari
AGAGAGAGAGAGAGAGAGAGAGAGAGAGAGAGAGAGAGAGAGAGAGAGAGAGAGAAACTATTATGATAAAGTCCAACTTTTGTGCACTAAATATTGATTTCAAAAATGAAGCTCAATAAGCATAGAAAAGGGGACCTAACATCTTAGTCTCTCAGGGAATGTACCGTACACGATGAGATACTGTTTCCTACACATTAGAATAACTAAAGTTACAGTGATGGCAAGAGTGGGGAGCAAGTAGAATTTACATGCACTGCTAGTAAGTGAAATGCTACTCACATTCTGAAATGACTATTTAAATGAACTTTAACATACATCTAACCTTCCACCCAGCAAGTCCAGCCATAGGTGCTTACACACAAAAGACTAACATGTAAGTCCATAAGCTCTGTTTCAGAATGTGCACAGAAGCCAAGTGGAGCTGTGCATATCTGCAATCCCAGAACTCAGGAAGGAGAGGGAGGAAGATCAGAAGTTCAAGGCCAGCCTGAGCTACACAGTAAGTTCAAAGCCAGCCAAGGCTACATAAGACACTGCCCCCTCCCCACCAAAAGGTCACAGAAACAATCCAAATGTCCACCAAATATGAAACTAAAAACCAAATTAAGATTTGTAGTCTACTTAGCAATAAAAAGGAGAGTAACTGATAATACACAAGGACATAAACACATCCCAAAAACAAGCCAAGTGAAGGAAAGAGAGAACCAGAAGGAGAACAGGGCTGTGCACTGCTCCTGGTCTAAAACCCAACACAGGTATGAGCGATCATTGGTGACACAAAGGAGCAGCTGCTTCTGAGCAAGGGACAGACAATGGGGAACTGAGGGATAAGCTGAGGTGATGGGAACCTTGAATCCTGACTGGGATGAAGACCACACCAAAATGGCACTATGATGTACTGTGTGGAAATATTTCATTTTTTAAAACTAGCTACCAGTCTTAAACTGAATATCTTCACGAGGGCTGGGGTGCCACTGTGTGATGGCTTTTATAGCAGCAGCATCCCTGGAGGCACTTCAGCAGGGCCCTTCCAGGCTTTGGGAAGTACCTGATAATTACTGAAGATGAGCAGTTCCTCCAGACTCAGCATCCTTTTGTACAAGACTGAAAAAGGAGTCCTACAAACACACCTCTACAGAAACCTGGATGCAAGGGAAGGGCTTCACCATACAGTCCCTACTCTGTGCCCAGCCTGGTCTCCCTCCCTATATGACGCACTGGCACTTCTTTCCTGTGCCTCTTTATAATCCATGCATCTGCCCACACTTTTCCCTGTCTCTCGCAAGTAAGCAGAACCCTAACCCACTACGGCAGCTTAGCCATAACCTCTGCTCCTCTGGCCTTCTGTGGATGCACCAGGCAGCTGAAGGCATTGGCCATTCCTCTGGAAATTTACACCAGATCACACACAGCATGACAATAGACACTACTAAGGACCACATTACAGCAAATGGTTCTTCTCTTGTCCTTTTCATTAGCAGGTCTTCCTGAGGGGCAAGAATACTCATATCTCATGCACATTCTAGATGCTCCGCAGAGTGTAGTACAGAGGAGCTCTCGATCCATTTCCTGACTGTCCAGCACTCACGTATACGGAAGCACACTCCTAAGACGGGACATCTTGACTGATTTAGTATGGGAGATTAACTGAAAGACACTGTTTCCTACACTTATAAGATCAAAAGATTTTATCAAGAAAAAGTGCATAAAGATCACTCTCCTCAGGCTGGGGAAATAAGCAATTTTTACTAAAAACAATAGGAATTACCAGCCCAGGGACAAGTCAACAAACAGCATTATTTTACGGGGAGGGAGCTGCCCAGAGCTCCACTGGTACTATGCAAACAACCTTGTCAAATGGTAAAGACTTTAAAAATAAAAATGATTCATGACCATAATTAATGTATGACTTCAACTATTTGGCTCTCTCTGCCCCAGACGCTTTCTGATCTTACCTTAGGGGCTTAAAACACACAGACAGAGTCACATTTCCTCCGATCTTCAGTGTTATCCAAATAGACGCTCAGAGCCCCTGCCACATCAGGACGGGGCTCATAATGTCCCCCTTTCAAATCCAACTGGAGAATAAAAGTTTCAAGTATTTAGGCTTTTCAAAATAACATGGTACATCTTGATCCTCCTGGGGGTCGGGAGGGAAAGGCCTGACAGGGAGAAACAACTGCTTTGCCTTCACACAGGATGGCTGCCAGAGGTGGAGGGACACTCCTTGAGTTCTATGAAAAGCATGTAGAAAGAGAAACACATCATCTAGTCACCCGGGTGACTGGTCAGTGCCAGTGCTATCAGCTGAGGTAAACACTGCACGCTGCACACTAAGGGTTCAAGCAGCTTCCTCACAGTCAGTCACCCTGGTGACACAGGACAGATGTGCCTTGTCATGTAACGTTATCTGAGAGAGAGATAAATAGAAAGTGGATTTAACAAATTCTTGGAAGCCAGATATTGTTGTGAATATAAAGATATATAACAAATGAAAAGTTGTATATTAAATAAATACTTGTAAATATTGAGAACTACCAATCAGATAGTAACTATAATCTCAGGCAGAGGCACTTGAGAAGACATTTTTGTCTGCTTAGTGTTGATCATGCAGCATGTGAACTGCTATGCCTGTGTCTCAGGGGAGCAAGGGCAGAGCAGAACACAACTCCTGCAGCTTGTGAGGGGGGACAAAGAGGAGAAGAAGATGCATGGCAGCAGAGACAGAGGGACAAATGGGCTGCACGTGATGGGAAGAGCGCAGGCTTCTCTTCTCAGGAAGCCATTCAACTTTACACTGGAAAAGATTTCATTATATTTGTACTTTTGAAAGTGCTACATGGGGCCTATCAGGGACTGGTGACAACTGGGAGAGGGGACAAAGAGGTTAGACTGGGCAGCAGAGGCTAGACAGAAGGGCAGGCATGATCGATGCGCAGGACATGTATGCAAAGAAATGCCACAGCAGACTCCTGAGTTCGTGCAATGAAGGTGGAGGGGTATGGTGAACAAGAAGGCTGATGTGAGGTCAGCAAGCATCTGAGCAAAACCAGGCATTCTCCTGGATGAAACAGAGATAGCAAAAGATGGTGAGGGTGAAAGGTCGGTTAGAAGAGATAAAGTCTGATGCCCGAAAACAAATTACAGGCTGCTCTGGCAGGAAAGTGGTTTAAGCCCGCCCCCTAAAGGATGCCTTGAGGGAAAGCATGGTTCTCAGTGGTGACACTGGGGGGTGATGGTAGCTTTAAGTCTCCTAGATATCACTGGAGATGTGCTCTCATGGGACCCTTTCCATTCTCAGGACAGGCCTGTTACATAGAAGGACCAGCCTGGCCTCTGCTCCTGATTTAACCTCTGATCCTTCCTCCCTCAGACCCTGCGCCCACTGCTGTCCACCGTGGGCATCAGAACCTGGGCTGCCTACATTGACTGCAGAACTGTGAGCTACAAAAGCTCTACTCCATGACAGCTCTGTGACACAGCAACGCTGGAGAGCCTCTAGGCATCTGCAGGAATTAAGGAACAATCACAAACAACTTCATGTCAATAGGTTTAATTTAGATCAAATAGTCAAACTACCCTCAAACCACTAGTTTCCATATCAAAAGAAATAGAAAATGTGAACAATTACTGCCTGTTAACTTAGACTTATAGTTACAACCTTCTCTGGCTGGGAGTGCAGCTCAGTGGTAGTTCTTGACTAGGACCTATGAGACCCTGTTTCAACTCCTTGCACTAAGAACATCAAAGCAAAACACCTTGTCTGTCTACTCGGAGCTTTGCTGGTAAAATACTAGCTGTATTAATCTTTCAGAGACAAAATATTTCATTTTGCCTAACAACACAAGAGTAACACTGAAACCAAAACACCATAGGCTGTCACAAAAATCTGACCAGTATACTAACAATGATTTGTAGCTTCATTATGTCCAAGGCCGGAAAGAGGGCAAGACATCCACAGTCAGTACTTTATTCAACACAGTACTTGATGTTAAAGCAATAGAGGCAACTGAGCAAGGGCATCTAAAAAAAAAAGCACTGGAGATGTGGGAAGGGAAAGAAAACCAGACAAAAGTATCAAGGGATTGGTCTGGTCAAAGTTAGTGTATACAAGTATAGACAGACACAATGAAACAACTTTGTCCAGTTAACAGTCATTTTTCCAAAAGGAAAGAACTAAGAATATGTATTTACAAACACTATGGTTGTGAATATAGAAAAATCAAAAGGGATCTGTAATTCAAGTCTACTAGAAATAAATTCAGCCAAATCTAAGATTCCAGAATAAATGTGACTAGTTACTGCTTATATGTGTGTGTATGTGTGTATATATACAAATATAGTCTATGTATACATATATATATATATATATTTGTATATAAAATATATGATATGTAAAATATATCAACAAATAACTAAGAATAAGTCTAATG
This sequence comes from Mus pahari, assembly GCF_900095145.1. Classification (NCBI taxonomy): domain Eukaryota; kingdom Metazoa; phylum Chordata; class Mammalia; order Rodentia; family Muridae; genus Mus; species Mus pahari. Next base: position 69,846,177 of record NC_034590.1, read on the forward strand.
AAGGATACCAAAGATTGTAACTTAGAAATCATAAGATGTTGCTGAGACAGTAAAGCAGCGGAACAGGTGGAGACACATGGAGTGTCAGACTGTCAGTGATTCTCTGCCTAACTGATCTACAGCAGTCAAGCAATTGAAACTACTGCAGCCCTTACTAAAGGAGATGGTATTGCAGAAATGCAAGGGCCAGAAGAAACATGAAAAAGCTGAAGAACTGCAGTGGCGGTCTTACACTACCAGACCATAGCACCTACACAAAACTGTCACAGTCACATGATCCTGTACAACTACATCAGCAAAGTACAATTCAGATTACACAAATAGAACTTCCATATAACTCATCCGCTTTTACAAGAAAAAGAAAACCCTTGTCAATAAATGGCCCAGAAATAACCTAATCTATAGAGAAAAAACTGCCTTTAATGTCTCTCTCATTCCATGCTAAAAATGTAATTGTTCAGAAACCTGAACATAAAAATGAAAACTATAAAGCTTCTAAATTAACATATAGGAAAATATATTCAAGATGCAAAATGTTGGATGTACACACATAACCCAGGCTGGCTTGATACTCATGATTCTACCTGGGATTACATGTGTTCTGATTGCAGGTGTGTGCCTGCATGTCCAAGTGTGCAGGCTAGTTTTTGTCAACTTGACACAAGCTAGAGTTATCAGAAAGGAAGGAACTTCAATTGAGAAAATGCCTCCCTAAGATACAGCTGTAGGGGGCTGGTAAGATGGCTCAGTGGGTAAGAGCACCCAACTGCTCTTCCGAAGGTCCTGAGTTCAAATCCCAGCAACCACATGGTGGCTCACAACCATCTGTAAGGAGATCTGACTCCCTCTTCTGGAGTGTCT
>NC_034590.1:69847112-69885765 GCF_900095145.1 Mus pahari
TGCCATCCCTGGGCTGGTGGTCCCAGGTGCTATAAGAAAGCAGGCTAAGAAAGCCATGAGGAGCAAGCCAGTAAGCAGCACCCCTCCATGGCCTCTGCATCAGCTCCTGCCACCAAATTACTGCCCTGACTTCTTCCAATAGTGGGCCATGATGTAGAAGTGTAAGCCAAATAAACCCTTTCCATGGTGTTTCATTAAAGCAATAATAACCCAAACTAAAACACTGGGCATCGGTTTGCTCCTGTCCCTGTTCCGCTCCTCCCTGCCACTACTCATGCTGATCCCAAACAGCTTATCCCCTACTTTCAGATCACATATATCAACAGGCTTTTATGTTTCTATATAAAATCTAGAAACCACGATGACAGCATGTATTTCATCGTTATGGGACTGGCTTAAACAGGCTTAATATGATTCTTTCCCATCGATTCCATTTTCCTCTTTATGATTAAAAATCAATTACGTTGTACACATATATTTTCTTAATCCATCCCTCCATTGTTGAGCTTGCAGGCAGGCTCCGCTACTTAGCTACTGTGAACAGAACTGCAGGCCTGTGTAACAGTGACCTCTGGATATCCCCGCTTGGACCTTTGGATAGATGCCCACAATGGCATATCTGTCATATGGAAGATCTACTTATAATGCCTTCCATAGTGCTGCACTAGCACACTTCTGCCAGCAGTGTGTGGGTTTCTCTTTTGCTAGCATCCTTGCCAACACATTGTTAACTGTTTTCTCAATGACTCGGCTAGCATGGAATTTTGGTGGTTCTGACGTGCATTCTAGTAAAGTTGAACCTTTTCTCCTTAGGTTTACTGGCCAATTGTATTTCATCTTCTGAGAATTGTCTCAAAGGGTGTTTCATTAGCCCATTTATTACCTGGGTTGTTTTGATTCCATGTTAGTTTTTTACCTTCTTTGTATGTTCTGGCTACTAATCCTGTCAAAGGTTGTACTAGATACTTTTCTGCTGCTAAGATGAAATGCCATGCCCAAAGGCAACTACAGAAGGGAAGGGTTTATTTTTGCCTTACCCTTCCAGAGGGTGAGTCCATAATAAGTAGAGGAAGCATGGTGGCAGGCGCGCGTGCGTGCGTGCACGCACACACACACACACACACACACACACACACATACATACACACACAGAGCTGAAGACCTGAAAAAGCTGGCAAACAACTAGCTCAGCCAGGAGCTGGAACACCATGTCAGAGTGCCTGGCAGAGGATGAGGGGACTTTCTGAATAATAAAGGAATCTTGTGCTGTGATCTGAATGACGATGACACAGACACATTTATCACATCACAGCAGAGGCCAAGACAAAAGTGTTGCCATTGTGTGGGAGCATAAGAAGAGCCACTCAGGAAGTTCTACTTGAGACTGGGGTGCTGATGCTGTATCTGTAGCAGAGTGGGGTATTTGTTCGGTATGGAGACGGGTGCTGGGAGATAGACCTTGGCTGGGGATGAAAATGTGGCAATCATTAGCACACAGATGCTAATACTGTTATGAAACATTACAACATTTCATAACATCACTAACACGAGCAGAGTGAATGAGGTCACCCAGTAAGACTGTGAGGATGAGAGAGAGCAGAGCCTAGAACAGATTTCAGAGGAACATCAATACTAGAGGAATTAGAAAAGAAGAAATAAAAAACCTGCCAAAACAAAAAGCTCCAAAGTGAGACTATGCAGAGACCAGGACAGCTGCAAGAGTTGATGTCACAGCAGTTAGAAACACTCCAGGAAGCAGTGACCACTGTCTCCGAATCTAGGAGCCTGAAGTCTGGGAAGTGTCAACAAATATAGCAATGAGGGACTGATTTAAAAGATCATTTCTGATCTATTCACCGAGAAACCACAGCCATTATCATCCTCTCGCCCAGCTAACAGCCCCTGGCTGGCTTTCCTAGTCGGCTCTTGCTTTTCTCAGTGGCATTCCCCAAGGCACCCCCATTTCAATGCTCAGCCCCTCACTGTGGTCCATCTGTCCTGCAGACCTAGTACCCCATATCACCTGTGCCACCTGCCGGCAATCCTCATAGCAAGCACAGAAAACCTCAGGCTTTCCTGCCAGCAACAGTCTAGACTCCAGGCTTTTCCTCTCATAGGCCAGAAGAGAATTTAAGGTTCTCATTTAGACTGCCATTACAGAGGCTTTTTGACACTGCCTGGGATTAAATTTTCTTAAAGACAACTAGAAATATCACAAGCTACAAACTCACAGCTTAAAATGTTAGTGCTGTGGCAGTAGTGGCACATGCAGGAGGCAGAGGCACTCGAATCTGAGTCCAGCCTGGTCTACAGAGCAATTCCAGGTTAGCCAGAGCTACACAGAGAAATCCTGTTTCCAAAAATCAGATAGATAGATAGATAGATAGATAGATAGATAGATAGATAGATAGACAGACAGACAGATAGGTGATACAGACAGAAAAATAAATGAATAAATAAGCATTAGTGTTGCCTAGTACAGCCAGACCCAAGCCACTTTCTCCCTTCTCTGGTAAGTACAAACCTTCCATGCTCTCCAGCCCTCTTTGCTGTCCCTTTCACAACTGTGACATCTCTTACACTATATATGTACTTCTAGTCATGTTGACATTACCCATCGGTTTAAAAAAAAAATGTTCTTTTCCTGGTAAGTGGAAGGGTTACGGCCTATCAATATCTTAACTCTATGCATTTCTATCACATGTCCACAACAGTCGGCAATCACCATGCTACAGAGCTCACTGCCACACAGCACACTGCCCAGGCCTCTCAGCCATCACTCTCCTCCACAGTCAGCCCACAGCCTCCTCCATCCAAATGAACACTGCTGTCAGATTGTCCAAAACACACATCTCAACAATGGTCACCAGAGGTCACAGCACCAGAACGAGGCTCAAGAGATGTTCAGGCCTCTGTGTATCAGTCACCAGGAAGGACAACAGTGAGAGCCTCTGTACTAGCACCGAGTGTTCACAGGCTCTAAAAAGGCATGGTTAGATATGCTTTTTGTCAAAGGTAGCCTATCTGTCCATTTAAAAAGAGAGGAGAGGTGTGCGTGGCGGCACATGCCTCTTACTCCAGGACTCAGGAGGCCAAGGCAGGAGAATCACAAACTTAAGGTCAGTTCTGAGTTACACTTTTAAAATAATTGTATCTGGAACATCATACACTTATTTACTTAGTAATTATGTTGAACAAATAAACATTCATTTAGATTTGCTGTGCTAGGCAGTGAACTGACAACAGGAAATAAGCAAAAAAAATTGTTTTGTTACACTTCTCGCAGGTTTATTCTTTTACACAGTGAAGGAGTCTGGAGGCATAACAAAGTTATAACACAGTTCCCTGTAGATTTTGAATTAATCAAAAAGATTATCAAGATACTACAAACTGAATCTTGCCTGCTCAATTCCATGTGTTAAGGTACTAACTTCCCAAATAAATACATAAGGCTTTTACGAGCTAAGGTTAAATGGGGTCACGTGGTTGGGGTCCTAATACAATAGAATTGGTGGCCCTAGATCAGTGGTTTTCATTCTGTGGGTCATAACCCCTTAGGGGGTTGAGCGACCCTTTCACAGGGGCTAAGACCATTGGAAAATATATTTACAGTACAACCTGTAACAGTAGTAAAATCTCAGCTAGGAAGTAGCAATGAAAAAAATTTTATGGTTGGGGTCATCACAACATGAGGAATTGTATTTAAAGGTCGCAGTATTAGGAAGGGAACCATTGCCCTAGAAGAACTGTCCCTCTACTCAGGCATAGAAAAAAGGCTATGGGAGGACACTATGAGAAGGCAGCCATCTGCAGGCCAGGAAAGACGGCCTCCCCACATACTGAGTATGTGGGCCCTCTGATCTCAGACTTCCTGCTCTCAGATCTATGAGAAAACACATTTCTGTTAAAGCCACCCAGTCTCTGGAATCTTGCGGCAGCCCACACTAATACACTCCCTAGGTCTGACCTCATCAGGTAAGCTCTTAAAGTGACTAGCTCTTCCTGAAAGATGGGGTTTAAAGCATGACAGGACCTGTGGGGTAGGGCGCTGGGCAAGGACCGAGAGCCGCCTCTCTGGAGCTGACAGTAGGCCCAGATGACAACCAGCAAGAACTAGGAAGCTGACTCCTACAACCACAAGGAGGTGAGCTGTGCCAGCAACCACACAAGCCTAAATAAGCTCTAAGAGGCAACAGGACATAGTAGACATGGCCTGCAGTCACCGGGACCATGACCCTCATCACACTGTGGTCATTTGTCCACTGCCTTTGTCCAGCACAGGCCTCCCGTCTCCTCAACATGTAACCTCATCCTGGTAGTGCCGGGGTCCTGAGCGTGTCTGTAGCGTCACTATACACAGGCGTGTCAGAGCACTGCTTCAATGAGTGTTGCTTCCCCTCCCTCCCTCCCTCCCTCCCTCAGTAGGGGCAGGTCCATCTCACTGTCAAGATCTTCACTGCGGAGTATACAGTAAGTCAATGTTTTGATTTCTACTGATTCTATTTTTCTCAGGTCCTATGAAATATATTGACTGACACGTTTATGCTTTCTTACAATGTGTTGAGCATGGAAAAATGCCTGGGAAACTACCTTGAGATCATTTTTTAAAGTTAGCAAAGCAGAAAGGCCCTACCATTTCTCATTCTGGATATGCACATGCCTAGGGATGTAACTCGACTTTTTCTAACTCCCCAGACTCAGTGATTATCAGCATTGACTTGACGAGTGACTAAAGGCTCTGGGTGCCTTTTCAACACAGCTGCTGGATTGGAGGAACGCTTTAATGATGTCAAGCACATACTGCTCTGGTAGAGGACTGGGATTTGAGTCCCAGCACTCATGCTGGGCAGCTCACAACACCTACAACTCACATTCTGGGAAATCTGGCGCTCTCTTCTGGCTTCCATGAGCAAGCACTTCACTCACATGCACAAATCCATACAGTTCCACATTTACACACATAATTTAGAATAAAATACACAAACAAATAAGTAGAGCTGTTATCCACATGGTAAGCTTCCCTCTTCCCGTACCACTCTTGTCCCAATTACATTTCATACTGACACTTAAGATGCATTGAGTCTCTCTTCGGGTTTTTCAGTCCTCAGAGATCTTCATGTTCTATACTGATGCTGTGCATACACTCCCCTTGTCTACCACCTCCACATAACCACCACATTGCACAGCAAGTCTTCTTTGTTCATGTGCTTACACTGTAATGCATGTGGACAGAAGAACTGCATCCCTTGCTCACCGTTATATGCCCTCCTGCCCCACCCTGCAACCCCAGTATGCTGCGTTTCCCAAGGTGCTCAGCAAACACTTTGCTGGTGAACAGTGGAAGGAATAGACTTGATCAAAACCAGAGCCCTGTGCCACAGTATTAAAATTTTTCTTCCAGGCTGATAGTGAGTCATTAAGCAGTTATCAATGTGTCTTCTCTGTCATTTAGCTCATACTTCTTCATCTTGCTGACAAAGCTATAACCGCATCTCTCATCAAGCACATACTAGAGTTATGTATCTGTGCAAATCTAATTATCCTTTCAAAGCAGATACATCAGCCTGAGATAACTTGTTCCTGAAAGGGCTTGCCTGAAAGAAGCAATATTCAAGCTACCATTTGAAAGAAGGCCATACAGGGCTCTGGATACTGTGTGCAAGGGGACTGCCTTGGAGGGGATTACAAATCACTTCTCAAAGTCATTAAAAGAGTAGAATATCTTGCACAACAGAAAGGAAGTGATGTACTAAAACAACGTATGGAAGAGCTACGTCCAAAGGGACAGTCTGGGAGGTGACCAGAGCTCCACCACTGTGCACTCTGTACGCCCCAAATCATTTGCATCTCCACAGCATCTACAGCACTCTCGGACACATGGGAATCCCTCCAATCCTTGAAGAGTTTATTAAGTATTATTCTCCCAAACCAGGAATCTACCCTAAAGCCTCCGACATTCCTCTGTCTAGACCACTCACATAGTTGAGAACACACAGTCTCATGGTAATGGCATCAAATAAAACACAATACTTGTGCTACATATAAAATTAATCTACTTTCATTGAGAAGTAACTGGTAGCGCTGTGGGTGGGAAAGTTCTACTGAGAAGATGGGGGGGGGCAGGGTGTGGAGGGTGAGAGCATGTGCTAATGAGAATGTCAGCTCTAACTAAGATGTCCTCTCAGAGCCAGCAGCAAGGATGATGGGGCAATGGTCATAGAACAATAATCAAGTCTTCGCATTTCCAATTTACAACTCAAATAACTCATTTTAGGCAACAACCGCCATACTTGGCATAAGAACGGGCTAAATCATTCCCAGATTTGTTCCTAATGCCATCCATGTGCATTTTAGCAAGTTTAATTTAAAATGTATTCATTGCACAATAAACACACTTGAGGAAGTACACAGAAAAGAACTCTGGAACTAAAGATGAGAAAAGAAACAAACTGCAGATACGGACATGATCTTTAAACTGAAGGAATACGGACAACTTGATGCCAGTAAGTTGTTTTAAGTTATGATTCTCTAGTAAAATATGTTACCAAATTATCTCAACAAGGGCTGGAAACCCGCAGATATAATAGTCAGCAAAGACTGACAAAGGACAACCAGAGTGGGGAGGGGACAGAGGCCCTGATGGTTTATAGGTACTAGAATGTCCTTTTGAAAGGCAAGATGAAACTGAATTGTGATAGCCTTGGGAGTGGCTCCTTAGGTAGAGTTTAGGACTGAAGGGTTCTACCCTTATGACTTCCTCCAAGATTCATCCACGGGTCCATCATAAAAGGTTGAGTTTGCCCTTCTTTTCCCCCTCTGACCCTTTCTTTACCTTCTCTATGTGTAATGTCTCTGTCTGTCTCTCTCTCTTTCTGTGTGTGTGTGTGTGTGTGTGTGTGTGTGTGCACGTGCGCCCGCATGTGCGTGCAAGATATATAATATAGCATGCTGTGTGGGGGTGTCCATGATGGTTAGAAGAGGGCACTGGATCCCCAGAGCTAGAGTTACAAATGATTATGAGCATCAGGATATGGGTCCCAGAAAATGAATTTAGGTTCACTGGCTGAACAGAAAACTCTTAACTGCTAAGCCATCTCTCTGGTTGCTTCAAAGTATTTTGATGCAGTCAGGAGGCCTACCAGACACCAGTGCCTTAAAATTCAGTCTTGTGAACTATAGGAAATAAATCTGTTTGCTACAAATTGCTAAATCTTTGATATTCTGTTACAGCAGAAACAGAGGAAACTGGGACCAGGAGTGGGGTGCTGCTACAACAGTTACCTAAAACTGAGAAAGCAGCTTTGGAACTAGATAATGAGAACAGGACAGAAAGGATGTTTAGGAACAAGCTAGAAGACTGACATTGACATGAATAGAGGACTAGGGTTTTTGTGAATGCTCAGAACATGAGGTGTACAGCATCTGGGTCTCTCATGCTCAGAACATGAGGTATCCCATCAGGAGCATCTGGGTCTCCCATGCTCAGAACATGAAGTATGCCATCAGGAGCACCTGGACCTCCCTCATTAGTGTGTACGAGGTCGGGACCAGAATGCTGGTGGGGCTGACTATGCATACCACTGACAACTCTATGCCAATGAATAGCAGAGACAATTCTGATGAAACCTCAGATGACAATAAGTGCTCGCTCTGCCCTCTCAGCCCTTCCCCATCTCTCCCCATTTCCCTCCCCCCTCTCTCCACATGCTCATGGCTGGCCTGTCTCTGTCTGTCTGTCTGTCTCTGTCTCTCTCTCCCTTTCTGTCTCTACTACCCTCTCAACTACCCTCCCCATGCCCTGAATAAACTCTATTCTATACTATTTAAAAAAAAAAAAAAAAAAAAAAGATACTTGGAGAAAGACATGCCCAAGAAGCAGAGCATTCCAGCTGCTGCTCTTGTTTTTAACTGCATGATAAAATGCAAAAGGAAACAAATGATTTTAGAACATAAAGACCCAGAAAAACCCTCATCCTGGTCAAACATGTTTGGCAGAGAACACCAAGGATGTGGTCACGTAACTGCTAAGGAGATGAGTGTGGATACCAGGTAGCCAGGGGCTGCAGTCAGTGGAGAGCGACCTCTACAGGCATTTCTAAGAATGTTTCAGTTAGGACAAGGTCAAGTGGAGCCAGGGGCTGAAGCTGCCGTAGAGTCCCCACTAAGGCAATGTATTGTAAAATCATGGGGGTAAAGCTACCCTCAACACTTTCTAGAATCATAAAGTTGACAACATGAATCCTCAATTTATGAGACCCATTTTATGAGCAGAGCCAGGCAGAGTCATGGAAGTTGGTAGAGGCCAGCTGCTAGCTAGAAGCCAGCATGAGGAATAAAAGAGATCAGTCACAGCCGAGGGATTCAGCCTGCTTGGCATGGATGGTACTTGCCTGTGACCCTTCTGTTTCTTTTCCCATGTCTCCCTTTGGAAGGGCATGTTTGTCCTATGACTGCTGTCCTATGACTCACACACACACTGCATTTCAGAAACTTACTCAACTCCTGCTAGAAGGAAATCACTAACTTCAATTGTTTTTTTCCTTTTGGTTTTTTAAGACAGGGTTTTTCTGTGTAGCCCTGGCTGTCCTGGAACTCACTCTGTAGACCAGGCTGGACTGGAACTCAGAAATCCGCCTGCCTCTGCCTCCCAAGTGCTGGGATTAAAGGCATGAACCACCACTCAAACTTTATTTTTAATGGTGATTCGTAAATGCTTTAACCTCCCTTCTAGCCCACCACCCACCAGAGGTAGTGGAAAAGAAAGGATATAGGGGAAGTGGACCTGTTTAGAAATGGTTCTTTGGAGCAAACGCCATCTGTGTTGTCAGGAAATAACAGTTCAGTTTACAGGTCAGCAGTGGCAGCTTGATCCACTCACAAAAACTTCACAGATATTCCGGCAGTCCAGCTCAGTAGAGTCGGGATAGCAAACACAAATCAGCAGTGGTTGCAATACCTAGCCGACAGAGCCAGGCCTCAACCTCAGCACAGATCAGCAAGAGGGACCTGGAAGGACAGAGGGATGCCAGGACACCAGGAGAAGTTCTTGGCTGTGCCTCTCTGGATGAAGTGAAGATAAGCAAGCCTAGCCCAGCCTCTGGCACAGTCCGTTGGACCTATTTATACTCCCTCCAAACATCACATGTCCTCCACGGGTCCTCACCATGTAGCTTGCCTCAGCGTGCGAGGTCTGTGTCAGCTGACATCACTCTGCCAGTCAGTCCCGTCTGCAGCAAGAAACTGCAGCACACCACCATAAGTTTTTTGGGTTTTTTTTTGGTGCATTTTTCTCTATGGAGTCCCAACAGATGCAGCTCAACTACGCAATGTAAGGCAGACCAATACATGCATGTTTGTTAGCTAAGAATCCTTCATCACGTGTCCTTCCACGTGCTTGCTTTAGCAGAACGCCCTTTCACTTATGTCTGCTTCAGTGAAATGTTTCTTCATGAGCCTGCCTTAGCCTTTCACCTGTGTCCACTTCAGGAAAACACTCCTTCACGTGCTTGCCCCAGCAAAACACCATCCAACACAACTGAATTTCCAAAGAACCCTTAAATTTCCACTTCAGTAATCTGCCTCAGAATGAGTCAGGCCTGGTGCCTGCCTGTGTCTAATCAGATAAGGCTTTGAGTTCTGCACTTGATGCTCGAATGAGCTGAGACTTTTGAGCCTATTGGAATGGAGTAAATATTTTGCATGTGAGGAAGATGCCAAGGGATAATGGGCTAAATGTGTGCCTCAGGAGTTTTGTTACAGCAGCACAAAATGGCAAAGAGAATAGGGAGAGTCACCTAAATCTAAATTACATAACCCAGCTCAGATCATGGGAAAACGTACCCAGTGTCTCCATTCATTTTACAGTAGCACCCTTACCAGTATTGATTTGTATAGGAATGCACACAAACCATGAAACTATGTGCAAGTCTCACTTATAAAGAACTGTAAATTACTACTGTAAAATACTAAGTAAGACGGCAGCAAATCCAACCCAATGTGTGTTTTAAGGATGGGAGGGGGAGTTTACAAGCAAGTAAAATGTATCCCAGGAATACAAGAATAGTTTAAACTTAATTAAGTTTGTGTAAATGGTACTTAAAACTGGCCTGGAAAATGTAACACTTCTCAGTCTCAGTGTAAGAAATCTGAGAACACAGAGTGAGGGAGCTCAAGCAAGCCTGGTGGAAAGGCTGTTCGGAAAGTGAGATATCCAGCCAGCCTCATGGCTCAAGTAACTGAGTAACGAAAAGCCAGGGAAGATGCATGCAGACTTTGAGTTCAGAACGATATCATGTGACTCGGGCTGCAGCTCTCACTATAACTATACAGTTAAGCTCAAGTCATTCCACAGACAGGGGTAAGAAATTGTTGAGTTGTTACTTTATTTTACTTTTTTTTCTTGAGACAAGACAACCCAGGCTTACCACCAGACCACACTTGCATTGTGATCCACCTTACAACACCCAAGAGTCAATGAGACCTTCTATACTCAGGGATGGTGTGACACATCTGTGGTCCCAGCACAGTGACCCAGGAGGCTGAAGCAGGACTGCTTTAACCTAGGAGTTCCTGCCCAGCCTAGGCAACACAGCAAGACGGAGGTCCAGTTTCTTTAAAAGTGAATAGAAATAACAACACCCAACAAAACAGTGGTAACAATGGGAGGGGAGACCACCACGTCCAAAAAGCAACCGTTAGACTAAATGTAGCAAAGTAATTGTAGAAACCAAAACGCATCATTTCAAACCAACAATTTCAGGAGACTCCATTAATCCAGAATCAGACTGATCATGTCAGCCAGTGAAGCTATACTGTGCGTGTAGTATAGATTTTAATTTTATTGCTATAATAAAATTTCATATGAACCATTTGAGTCTGTTTTGGCTTGTGGCCATCAGTTGTATCTTTAACCCTGGTTAAATAGCTTGCAGATTTGAATCTTTGCTCATAGGAAAGATAGTACAGTAAGAATGTGTTTGCCAACACACACTGGTTTCAAGAGGCCTACCTCCTCAGGTCTCACTGTGTTCAGGACACACCCGCTCGCTGCCTTCCACCAGCTGGCCTACACAACGCTGCCACCACAGCTGTTTATTTCAAGACCCCTCCGACCTTACTAACCTTTATCCTTACTACATTCTCTTATTCCTGGGCTCAAGACTCCTCTCCTAATTCTGTGGCTTCCTGAATCCCTCCCAAGTCATATGGCTTCTCTTTTTTTTCTAAATCTGTCTTAAAGCACACAAAACTATAACTAATGAGTATTTTATATGCCCTGGGCTTTGGTTTTCTTCCCCCCCTCCATCCCTCCCTTCCTCTCTTTCTTTCTTTTTTCTTTTGGGTTTTGAAACATTTCTCTGTATAACAAAGCCCTGGCTGTCCTTGAACTTACAGAGACCAGCCTGCTTTTGCCTTTCAAGTACTGGAACTAAAGGTATGGGCTCAGGTTTTATTCAAATAAGCACATGGCCTGCAAGTCAGCACTCACTTTTGGCACCTTGTCATCTGCACCTGTCCTTCACTGCACCGTAAACAGTGGTGCAGTTAGCAACCCTGGGTGATTACAAAAATCATTTTTAACTTAAAGTAGTATTTCCAATTAACTGGACTTCATAAGAAGAGCATTTGGAGAGGAAATTACGGCATGTGGCTAAGTCCTAACAGAAAGCAGTAGTGTTGAACTGTGAAGAGAAGACTTGGATCTGTAAACACACAGGGAGCTTCTCCAAGCATGAGGTCAGCGCTGTGTGGAGCAGGCAGAAGCTCCATCACCATCATGGAGAGGACTCTGCTGGGAAGGAGAAGCAAGACAGACAGACTGCAGGAATAAAAAGACAACACAGCTCAGGAACTCAGACTCACTACACAGAGCTCCAGAAAAGCCATGCTGCATCTAAAAGACAGAGCCTAAAGCAAGAAGGTCCGTGGTTGACATTAACCAGGAATGCAAACAGGAAGTTTTTTGCCTAACAAGTAGATGTTCTTTTGCAGTGTAGCACTCAAAGCTGGTACTACAGCTATTTAAAACACCTTGCGTTTATAATACACAATAATTTTACAAGTGAAAGGGTTCAATGTGGAGTCTCCGGGCATGCATATCATGTTCTTTGAGATTGACCCCTCTGCACCTCCCCTCTACATTCCTAACACACCCATTTACTTTAATTGCCTCCCCACCTCTAGATCCCACATGAGAGAAAACATAGTAGTTATCATTGTGAAACTCACCTATTTCATTCAACATGAGGGTCTCCAAATCCCATCTTCTTGCAAACAATTTAATTTCATTTTTCTATATAGTTGAATAAAACTATATTGTGTATAAATGCCACATTTTCTATAACACTAATCCATTGATTAGTGTGACTTGGCTATTGGCTTTTGTTTTGTATTGTTTTGGAGATGGGGTTTCCGCATAGTCCAGGATGCTCTCAAGCCCACCACATTTAGTCAAGGACTAACTTGAGTTCCTAATTCTCCTTTGTAAACTTTGTTCACCTTCGAAGAGCAAGGATTACAGGCATGAGCCATCACATTCAGCACAACTATACTATTAAAGGCGTATTGTGAAGGTATATAATTTTACCACCTCATTCCTCTCTGTTAAAATATAGGTAATGATTCTAGTTATTATTAGTCATGCCTTCTGTACATTTATTCCAGCAAGAAAGTCACTGCTACTTTGGGGAGCTAGATTTTGCAATCTAGCCCCTGAAGACTCCCAGTAAAGGTGACCTCTATCATGCTGGAGGCTTTGCTATTTAAGGATTATTGGAACTGGTGTGAGCCAAACATTTCTATAACTTAGCTGAGCAAGCACACAGGATAATGGCCATTTAGACAGATAACACAGTGTAGTTACAGGTAAAGCAATGCTTCCATCTTGTGCTGTTAGTTCTAGGAATTAAGGAAGAAATGGGGTCTTATGTCAATTAAGATCACCATGAAGATCAAAGGCCTGACTAGAAGACACTTTAGACTCCTTTAATTCAAGTTCTCACCTTAACTGTGCAAACAGAGCACGAGCTGGAGGAAGGGACTTGCCCAGTATTTCAAAGCTCTTACAGCTAGTGATCTGGGCTGATGCCCAAATTTAACTTCCAATTAGCTGCTGTGTCCACACATCCATTACCTCTTTGTCCCATCTGCACGCTACGTTCAGATTTATGCACATGGTCTTATTAGTAGTATAAGAAAATCTGAAATTTTTTCATGGAATCCCCTATTGCCAATACACGTGATTACATTTACTCATTTTAGTTTTGGGTGTAGTGTTTCAGAATTGGCTTAACAAATTTCTCCATTTGGCCCACTATCTGAAGAAAATGAGCAAACCCAGAATTCCTTCTATATTGGCAGTTTCACTACAGTTTTCACTGGACACAGATCAAAATTACTACAGCGTTTCCACAGTTGAGTTTCTAGTATATACAACTCTTGAAGTCTGTTCCAAAATGAAACCTCCACACTCTCCTTCCTCTGTGTCCATCCCACTGACTGAGCTCTTTCCTAGCCTCGCACATCCTCAAGTCTTGCTTCTTTTGATCACTGATAAGAAAAAAAATCTGATGAGGGTAAGACTTCAGACTACATGCATGGGAAGCTTCCTGAGTTACGGGTTACATATCTATACACACAGACATGTATGTATGTGGGGGGGGATTACATAAGGACACTTTGCTACAGTGAGAAAAACAAGTCAAATGGAAGGCAAAGGGTCCGACTCAAATTTCAGCTCTCCCGATTAAGGAGCTGAGGCTAAAGGGTCTCATGTGGCCCCTTAGAAGCGCTAGGCTCTGAGCGCTCCGTGGAAAGGACGGGACTGTATGATGCGAACACTGTTCCAGCAGTCCTGCTTTCCTGCCGGCTTTCCATAAAATGGGCCCAAACTTGAATTCAACGAGACAAAGGCAAAGCTACAGGTATGTCCAAGTAAGGGTCACGCCCTCCAGTAAAGAACAGTGCAGAGAAAAGTCACTGACACCCTGATGGCACAAAGATGTTCTTCAGTTATCAAAACCTTTAGGACCAGCATAATTCATTCTTCTGACCAGAACAAAGTAACAGGGGCTAAATTTAATTCTCACCTGAAATAACCCTGAAGGGTTTGTTTTGTTTTGTTTTTTATATTTTACTGAACTAAGAAAACACCATAAACAGTGGGCTCTTTTAAGATTGTCATTATATTCCAAAGGTGCAGAGTTCAANTGAGATCTGACTCCCTCTTCTGGAGTGTCTGAAGACAGTTACAGTGTACTTACATATAATAAATAAATAAAATCTTAAAAAAAAAAAAAAAAAAAAGATTGTCATTAGAGCAACAGAAAAGAGTAGTTACTACTGAGGGTTAGGGAATCACAGGAGAGGGGCCCTATTGCCCCAGCTCACAGCCTAGAGGGAGTTCAGGGCTAAGAACCGGGAGGAGTCCCAGTCAGGCTCTCAGGAGCTTTTGCTATGGAAGCAGACACAACCGGCTGGTTACATCCTAGCCCAAAGCCTGAAGCAAAAGGGCAAGACAGAACTGGGTCTCAGAACAGAGCTCGGAACCACGGATAAGAATGCAAAACACTCATTTACAATGGATGCCTGAGTTCACTAGAAAATCATCCCATCTATAAAGATGCAGAAAGACACAATACAAGATGAAGAACAAAACTTCCATACAAAGTGACCCACAGCCGGTGGCAAGTTTAATAAACAGGACCTTAAACAGCTACCACCACAAAAATGTATATGTTTGAACACTACAAAATAGACTGAGCACACTAAGGAGAAATATAAGAAAAATCTGAATGACCCAAATTGAACTATTTCTTCCCTTTTGGGGGGCTGGAAATTGAATTGTTTTGTTTTTTGTTTTTTGTTTTTTTTCAAGACAGGGTTTCTCTGTGTAGCCCTGGCTGTCCTGGAACTCACTCTGTAGACCAGGCTGGCCTCGAACTGAACTCAAGAGATTCCCCTGCCTCTGCCTCCTGCGTGCCGGAATCATGCCAGCACTGCCTGGTGGAAATTGTAATTTTATTATGTATCTGCTAATTAAGTGCGTTATCTCTTACAACTCCTGCCCTTGCTTGTTTGAGGGAGAGTTTAACCACGTGGCTTAGGCTGGCTAAGAAACAGCTCACCACATAGGAAGGATATATATATACTAAGATGACGGGACAATGGGACAAAACCTTTAAAGAATTAAAAAGCCAAAAATTTAGAATTTACCTCCGAACTGCTGTGATCACTGGTGCTACCAATTACATCTGGCCCCTAGTTTTGATCTTCTAAGAGATTTAATCACAATGTTTTAAATCAGAGGGAAAGTGTCCTCTGTGTGTGTTCGTGTGTGTGTGCGTGTGTATGTGTGCGTGTATGCGTGTGTGCATGTGTGTGTATGTGTGTGTGCGCGCGCGCGTGTGTATGTGTGCTTGCGTGCATGTGTGCGTGCGTGCGTGTGTGTGCGTGTGTGTGTGCGCGTGTGTGTGTGTGTGTGTGTGTGTGTGTGTAGTAAAGAAACAAATCAGATGCTATAGACTTAAAGATTAGTAAGTTTAATGGAAAATGAAGTATCTATGTATATTTAAAAGGAATTAAGTCCAAATGAAACCCAGGGAGAAATAAGATTTACACAAAATCAAAACGAGAAAGCACCTATGTGCAGAGGCACGAGTTCCAGAAACCATCAGACAACTGAGGAGAATCTCAAAAGGGCAAATAGTAGATATAAGAGGAGACAAAAAACAATACTTCCAAAAATTATTAGTTAAAATTTTTTCAATTTTAATAACTATTATAAGCCCAGAGATTCACGAATCTTAAGCAATTCCATACATAAAAAGGAAAGGACCAGCTGGGGAGATGGCACACTGGATAGGGCCCTGCCACACAGCATGAGGGCCTGAGAGAACCTGAGGTTAGATCCCTGATACCTACATAGGAGCACAGTGTGGCAGCAGACTCTGTAATCCCCATACTAGAAGGGAGAGGAGGGAGGATCCCAGGGCCCTCTGGACAGCCAGAATAACCAAATAAGACCGAGAGCTACAAACAAGCAAACAAGCAAAACACCTCACAGGACTTCAACCTGTGGCCATGTATGCATGCACAGATGTGTTGTGCACCCACATGTATAAAGTACACAAAAATATTATAAAAATATCTTTGTTAAAAAAACAAAACAAAACACTGTTCCAAGGAACATCATAATCAAATTGCTATCAGTAGTTAAAAACAAGCCAGGCAGTGATGGCGCACGCCTTTAAATCCCAGTACTTGGGAGACAGAGGCAGGCGGATTTCTTTGTTCAAGGCCAGCCTGGTCTACAGAGTGAGTACCAAGACAGCCAGGGCTACACAGAGAAACCCTGTCTTGAAAAACAAACAAACAAACAAAATAACAATAATAAAATAAAAATTAAAAAAAAAAAAACAACAAAACCTTAAAATCAGCCTGAGAAACAGCTCACCAAATAGGAAGGATATATATACTAAGATGCCTGGACAATGGGACAAAACCTTTAACGAATTAAAAAGCAAAAAACAAAAGCTTAACCTAGATTCCATGTCCAGCAAAATATCCTTCAAAACGAGAAAAATACAAAGATGTTTTCAGACATACTGAAAGTTTTCAATTACCAACTAAAATGTTCCACAAAAAATACAAAAGGAAATATTTCAGACACAGGGAAAATGATTCCAGATGGAGATGCGTCCCTGAATCCAGGAATGAAAAGCATCATCAAGAGTAAGTGTGTGGACAGACACGACCTTGTCCTTTAGTCACGGGCCACCAAACAGTGTGTCCATCAGTGCCGGCCTGAACATAACAATGGTGGCCCCTCAAAACATAACAGAGCTAGAAAATTCTCATTCCAAGGGATACTTGAGCTATCCTGATGCTGTGGCAAAATTTATTGTGCGTTCCTTGTGATGCATGCATATAAGTCAACCTAATGCACTGAGTGTTGTAAAAGAATAAACAGCACATAGAGTTGTGCACAGTCTGAATAGCCACCAACAGTAAATGCCCATCGCTGGTGCCCGTCACTTTAGAGTACACACCTGCTTCTAAGAGAGGAGCTGCGGCCATAACAATGCTGAGCTATGCTAGCAGCAGACCCACACACCTCCCCATGCATACCCATGTGTCTGCATGCACATGGCCGTGGCATCTGCACAGGTACAACTGACTCACACCATTTACTTTTGTATGTGTTGTCTGCACAATGACAAAATCACCTTCCACTGTATTCCTCAGCTCTTACCCACAGGGCTCTACAATGCTAAAGCATTTCTGATGTAGTCAACTGCTGACAGAAAAAACAACAGTTCTGCCTAAGTATTCCGGGGCTTGTAATGAAGGGAAAGTGCCTACAAGTAACGCACCCTCACTGGAGTCTCAGCTTTCTATCACTGCACGGAGACACATGGGATGACCTAGCTCTAGAGCACAAAGGTCAGTTTGGGGTCACTCTTTCCGAGTTTCAGTGCCGTCACCTGGCCAGTTGTTTCTGGGCCTCTGATGAGGAATTCCACCATGGTTGTAGTATCAGTCTTCCCACCAATGGTCACTCCATGACCCAACTTTTATCTACTAGGCCTCACCGGGTGATAGTCCTCCTGTGCCCCAGGAGCACCACTGCCTAGCAACCAATCCTCTCCAGGGTGGGCTGCTGGGGTATTTATCCAAACCACAGCTACCACTGGGTAGAAGAAAAGCCACCTGTGAGCATGTAAATGCCATATTATAAACTTGAAAGCAACCACACAACAGAGCTAGTAAGATAACAAGTCATAAAATCCAAGAAGACGATAAAAAGGAAAGAAACTAATAACAGTGGGTTAAACTGAGCACAAATACCGGGTGGAATGTAAATTCAGCAACAGCAGCAATGAATGAGAACTAAAATGGTCTGGAATTCAGCCCAATACAGAGCTTGCCCTGCTCGCTCATGATCCTTGCTTCAGAACCCAGAGCTGCTAAGAAAAAGCCTAAGACCTGGATAAGCAGCCCACTCATGGGCAGAGCCTATCCCACTAGATATGTACGGGCAACATCAAGGTGGGAAGGGCTGTGTTGCCAAGGAGGAAGGGTGTGGGGGAGGAGTCAGCTATGATCAAGACACACTGTGGACATGGATGGAATTGTTAAAGAATTAATAAAGACTATTTTCAAAAAGAAAAAGCAACACAACCACATTTTATCTAAAAAGAACGAACCCCATTTAAATATAAAAATGCACAAAGGTTAACAGGTGAAAGGGTCAGAAAAGATGGCTTATTAACACTGTGCAAAGAAAGACAGCATGGTGGACGAACACCAGACCCGAGCACAAAGAACTAATAGAATAAAGAAGGCAATTTTATGACTAAAATACCAACATGTCAAAAGAAGAAAGTAGACATTCTTCTTTGTTTTTGTTTTTGTTTTTTAAAAAAGGAAGAATTTCTAAATATTTACACACCGAGTAACAGAGCTTGGGAACATAAAGAAAGGGTAACAGGACTTCAGGGAGAAGCAGGCACTGTCACAGGGCTCAACACTGCTTTCTCAATACATGAGAAAATGAACAGAAATTAATATTTTTAAAAAACCCACCTACCTAACTAATTTGCCTACAAATCTGACCAAATTAACTTAGAAACTCCCACTCAATAATAACAGAATGTGTTACTTTGCAAATGATCGAGAAATATTAAATATTTAAATATTAAAGAAATATTCTGAACCAAAACACAAATCTCAGTAAACTGAAAAAAAAAAAAATTAAACCACACAGCATGAGCTCTTTCTTCACAACAAAATCAGGCATTGAGAACAAAACAAACAACAACAAAATCACAACCGTAACTACACAAATGTTACTGTAGTAGCTGTACCTAAACAAAGCTGTCTGCAATAACCTGGAGAAGGAGAGCCCGAGCCTTCAGCTTCACTAAGTGGTACACAGGCATACATGCACCTCCCACTACAGTAAAGACACAGGGTATACTCCTGAAAGCAGCTGGGGAAAACCCAGAGGTCTTAGCATCTGTCCATTTCTCCAATGGGCCTGTTTGTAAACCTACAGTGTAGACAGTGCTGAATTAGATGTGCAGGGTAGGGCAAAGATAATTAGATCAAATATTTTTCAACAATTTGTTTTGAAAGATTTAAGCATCTATTAATAGTAGTAAACTATTCTCGATTTCCTGGCCCCTTACAGAGACAGACCTGTAAGCATGTGTGTCTCCTGTGAGATAGCAATCTTACAGACTGCCACAAAATGGATATTTCATGACACTGATGCTCCTCACTGTGCTAAGGAGACACATTTGCTGTATATTTTGAATACACTTGGCCGCTAGAGTGGCAAGACACGTAAGTGTAAGTCTGTGTAACATGACTACATCGGATGAGGATTTCACACTCTTCCTGTCTTCTGAGAAACAGATAATAAATTATATGGAGTGTCTACAGTTTATTACAAATTTACCCTCTATTATAAAACACGTTATTAAACAATTATATACAGCTGTGGGTTAGGGGACGCTCTCTAAAATCAAGTTACACTGTTCAGGAAGTCGGGTGTACTAAATGCATTTTCAACTTAAAATAGGCTTATTGGGGGAGGAGGCAGAAATAGCTAGCTTAGCAGTAAGAGCAATTACTGCTCCTGGAGAAGACCCAAGTTCAGTTCCCTACACTGAAATGGTGGCTCACAGCGGCCTATAATTCCAGCTCCACCTCCAGGGCACCTGACATTTCTATTGACCTCTGAAGGCACTGGACACGCACATGGTGTGCTTGCATACATATACATTAAACACTCATTCACAGAAAATAAAAGTAAGTAACTCTTAAAAGAAAAATTGGTTTAACTGGAAGAGGACTCCACTGGGTGTCATGGGCCACACACAGTCAGCTTCAGAGGGAAATGTTACAAAAATGTGAATTTTCCCCAACCCCATTTTTTTGTTCCTTTCTGAACAATTCAGTAGAACAATTCAATTTGGTCCCCTTTGATAGGACGAAATAAAGTAAAATTCCATGTAGCATTGAAGATACGGACGGGGTGGGATCCTGGCACAGCTGTAACAGCCTGGGCGAGTCACAGGGACTCCAACCAAAGTGAGGTAGCAGCATCACTGCATGTGCAGTCCTCGGTGGAGGGCACGCCAGGCTGGCATGCGAGACGACAGCAGGGACAGCCAGACTGACTCTACACACTGGCAACTGGCTGAATAGTGAATGTCATGGGGGCAGGCAGCGGGGCTCACAGTGCTGGAGAATGGGGTCATGACTATGAACAGTAAAACAAAAGCCCTCAAATGGTGTTGCACTAGATCCAGAGATGCCTATATAAATTCAGGTTTCAACATAGGTAGATGATAAGAGAGGCAGAGGATATAAACATCCAGACACACACATGCATGCCTGTGTGTGCAGAAGGATGGGAACAGAGGTAGACCAGATGCAAAGAACACACAAAGGCCCGGATCCTAATTCCTACAAAACTGTGCTAAAGGAAATGGAAGGCCCTCAAGTGACAGGTTCTCCAGGGGGGCAGAGGGAAATTGGCAGAACAGTCAGTATTGGGCCATGAGGAAGTTGTTCTCAGAGAATGGAGGAAGAAAAGAAGGGGCTTGAGCCTTCCAGTAAGGAGTTACAGTACCACATGACAACCCACTGGCTTGGAGAGAATCTGCCTGTCCACATTGACAGACAGACAGAAGACTAGATATTTCCTTATAGTGGAATGTCAGCGAATGAAAGTAGAAGAGATGAAGGAATTAGAAAGTAATCATTTGGCAGCCATCATATAGTAATCCAGACAACATAAACGTGTGCTGAAACCAGGGAGAGGAACTTCATCTAAAAGTATCTCTCAGGAAATCCTCTAAGTCAAAAGGTTAACTTCACTGTGGAAAAAGATGGCAGCCATCACTCTGGTCAAATCTTCCCACGCAAGAATGCCCATACTGTGACAAACTGAAATGGGCATTAGACAAGACTGAACAAATTATATAAATATTAGGACTTAAAAATGCTTACCATCTTTATGAGGAAACATCAGACAAAACAAAATTACAGGCATTATAAAATGACTGTCAAGAGAAGCCTGGGGAACTGCCTCAGACTGAGAGAACGAGGGAAGAGGACAGTATGGAGTGGCTCGGGATGGAATCCTTTTGTTATGAAGGACACGGGAACGTGGAGACTCTTGAGACTTGACACGATAGATGGATTGGGTGTCGCTGAGGTGTGAATGGGCTACACCACAGTTATCTAGGCAAACGCTCGTGTTTGCAGACACTTTACTGATGCCGCTGGCACAGCTGGGAGGGCCCTTCTGATTTACTTTCAATGGCAACAGGGAGAGAGCACTTGTTACTATTTCTGCAATGCTTCCATAAATTTGGAAATATTTCATAGGAAAAGAAATATAAAATGCTCAAGAAACAAAGGCAAGAAACACAAAAGTGACAGAATCTCAATCCCAACCTCCCCAAAACAACACACCCATCAACAGCTAGTCTGTTCACTTCAGACAATGTTATCCAATGACATCACTGAGCAGGGCAGCAAATGACCGCCCTTTTCTCTGACATATTTCACATTTTTAAGTCCTAATATTTATATAATTTGTTCATATTTCAGCTTCCTCCCAGTGATAATGCACTCAGTAACTAATTTACTGAGAATGAGTTTTCAATGCCAGCGTTTTCACTAAACTATAATAGTTAAGCCACTGGAGATGTGGAGACTAGATCAGCAGGATTCGTAGAACACAGAAGAGGTGAGAGTTTCTGAACCTGGCCTGTATGTCCTCTCTGTCAGTGGAAGAAAATGTACAGTTGCAGACGGTTTAACTCTAGCTTTAGGGTTATTGTTTGGCAGTTTATGTAAAGGAGGCACTTATTCTATTTCAATTTTCAAGCAAAACATTAAATGTTGCTCACACACAAATGGATGGAATTCACATATCCAACCCGGAGAAACATTCTTTGTCCTTTATAAATAAAAAAATGAATTAAAATAGAGCCAAAAGAAACCTATTCAGGGGCTCAGGAGATGGCTCAGTGGTTAAGAGACGTACTGTTCTTGCCAGACCAGAGATTGCTTCCCAGCTCCAACGCTGGGCATCGTACAAGCACCTGTGACTCCAGTCCAGAGGGTCCAATGTCTCTGGCCCCTGTGGGTACCTGCACGGATGTAGTGTAAATACCTAACACACACGCACACACAAATTCACAATTACATTTTTAAATCTTTTAAACAGTCTCTCCGCTGTTCCAGTCACTGGGCTGTGGCACTGTGGAGGCTGCTCGGGGTCAGGCCATCAGCATGGACAGTCATCCTATGAAGGGAGTCCCCCCGTGACTCCAATCCCAGTCCGTGCACAGACAATAGCTGATAACAATATTATCAAATATAAAGTTATTTCTAAGCTTCACCATGTAAAAATGTGACTAGTAATAAATACAGAAGAAAAAGGAAGAGGCACAGTGGGAGGAATGTACTGAATTCCTTATCCCTCAGGCTCCAAAGCCAAGAGCACGCTATCTAAAAACTCATTTATCAAATAACAGAAACAAAGAAGTTGGTGTCAAGTTTTACAGATAACCACCATAAGTCAAAACAGAGAGTTCCAGGTGGCAGCTATCCCTAGTGGGTGGAAACGGGCAAGGTTGGGGAGGGCAGAACGGGAGTCTCAATTTTTAATTCTAGTGTCTGATTTGTTAATGGTATGCCATTTGTCCACTTTAATTTTTAAATGCGTGGCAGGAGGAGAGTTCTCGCGGTCGCAGTGGGGCCTCCTCTCACTGTTTCTAGAAAAGCAAGCACAGAGCTGGAAGGCAATGCACAGAGCTGTGGGCTCAGCTACCTCGAAGGCCCTGGCTGGGGTCTGTGAAGTTAAGCAACCCAGCACTTCCCAGAGTCTCCCCTGCACAGGAGTTAGCTCAGACGCAAGAAACCCCAATATATGCAGGATACGAACAAAACGCTCATACCAACCTTTACTTGAAAAACAGTATAAAAAAGGAAAAATTATTTTAAAAAAAACCTCAACTTCTCTTTATTTGTGCCACAACAAATATAACTCACCAAAATAATTCATTTTGAAAAGAAGCTTATTGATGAAAACCCATAAAAAGTCACAGAAAAACAGTGCCTTCCCCACTTGCTTCCTATCAGAGTCTCTACTGAGCTGCAGATGCAGGCATGCGTGTTGCAATGAAGGGCGCTGGGGGCGCATACTGTGCCACTGGTGGGGGAGTACACCATGCCGTGCCGGGGCATCTTTGAGACTAGTGAGTTTACTTATGTGTAAACGATGTTTCAAGTCTATTCAAATGACTTCACAAAGTAATTCCACATGACAACTTCTTTCTACCATCAAAATCTACTTACATTAAAAAGAAAACCGTGGCTTAAAACAAGCACAGAGAAGCCATGGTTTCCAAGGATACGGGACGGCTTCGTGCTGAAGCTTCAAAACTGGCATGCCTGACCCAGCGCCAGTGAGTCAATGTGCTCTGAGAGAAATTATACAAGTCATGTTTTCTGTGTTCTCTACATAAACAGTTCCACAGCGGTGGTTCATAACATGGAGGATCGGTCAGTAAGAAATTCACTTTTAGCCTTGGAAACACTGTCTGAAGCTAGCTATTGCACCCACTGACTGCAAGGTTCAACTCTGAAGCCTGAAGACATGTTAGGATCATATGGCTCTTTGATCAAATCCACAAAAAAAAAAAAAAAAAAAAAAAAAAAAAAACCGGAGCTGACGAGAAGACGAATGCCTCACCAAGCACAGGCATTCCATCAGAAAGAGCAGGCAACAGTGGGGAGACCTCACACTGGGGGCGGAGACAAGAAAAAGCCACACAAGCTTGAATAAGCCCTTAAAATTCCCTGAGCCTTCCTGAGCCATACACCTAACATACAGAGTTGCTGAAGGGGCTAAAGGGGACGCTAAAGCACACACAGTATAAGCTTTATGCACAACAATTCAAAACAGCAAACACCTATGGCCCCAGCTGACTGACAGCCTCAGGCAAGAAATCAGCCTAGAAGACAGGCAAAAGAGTGAGAGCTGGTTTAAAAGCAGGAGAAGCAACAAATAATCATTATCAAAGGGACTAATGCAACCAGGACTGGTGATGCTCCTCTTTAATCCCAGCACCCCAGAAGCAAAGGCAGGCAGATCCCTGTGAGTTCAAGGCCAGCCTGGTCTACAGAGTAGGATCCAGCACTGCCAAGGCTAATTGTGTTGGGTTTTGCTTTTATTTATTTATTTATTTATTTATTTTAAGAAAAATTCGAGGGTATTAAAGCTAAGTGGTCAGCACATAGCAGGCTTGTAAAACACAAAAAGGTACAAAGAATGAAGTGAGATCTATGGAGGCTTCACAGAGCAAGGATATGCCGTCCACGTCCAGAACAGAGTCTTTTTAAGAAGTCAGGCATGTGGGCCTGGTTCTTGCTGTTTCACAGGTACTCTCTCCTGCTCTTGGGCCCGCTTGATGAGATCCAGTTGTGTTTTGTTACCACCTACTATGTGCCAAGGATAACTGACTCCGGTGCTCACTAGCTGAGTAGCGACTGGATGAGAGAGTAATTAGCTGGAGAATTCTATCCTACATGTGACTGTTGATTTCCAACTTTACTGAAGTAGACTTTCCGAGAATATTAGCAAACCATATCTCTGGCGTATCTGTGAGAGCAGTCCCAGAAGAAATTCACTTTGAGAGAGAAGAGCCACCCTGGAAGTGGATAGCACCATCCCTCAGACTGGACCCTAAACAGTCTCTGATGGGGAAAAGAGAAAGCTTACAACAAAAGCCAAGTCGCTCCTACATGCTACCACCATTGCAGTGCCTTCCCCCACGCTCACAGTCATGGAACCAGTGGTCACGGACTGACACCTCTGAACCCCATGAGGCAAAATAAATCTTTCTACCCTTGAACTGTTTCTCTCAGTTATTTGGTCACAGCAATGGAAAAACTAACACAGAAGATTAATACTGGGAGTAGGGACATGTCTATGACTAACCTGATTCTTTAAGCCTTTAGAGCTGGTTTGCTGGAAAGGTTTAGGTAAGTGAGCAGGATGAAGCACGCAGCAGTGTGAGCAAGCTTTCAGACAGGGATTTCAGATGGGAACGGAAGTGAACTAGAGGCCACTCAGATTAAATTGTTAAAAGGACTTGGGTACATTTTGTTGAGACTTTTAGGCTATTTTAAAGTTAACAGACTAACAAGACAAGGGGAATACAGTCAGCTCATCATTCACACTAAACTGTTATCACACTGAAGGAAAAAAAAAGAAAAAAAGTTACCACAGTCTGGCTTAGCCAAGTCCATAGTGAGAACTGAGAGGAAAAAAAAAAAAAAAGAAAAAACACAGAGCAAACGGATTTGAAAAACTTGCTGTTTGCCCCAAAAACAGAGCATAAAACTAGGACTGAGGAAGATATGGTCAGGGCCACTAAAGAGAAGCCATATTTCATTTGGACATTAGGAAAACTGCCTTAACCACATTTAAGAATTTGGTCAGGCCATGCACACTGCAGGATAAAACAAATTTTAACTAATCTCAAAGACTCTGAAAGCTACGAACACAGCAACACGTGCAGCAGAGCATTTGCTTAGCATATGCGAGGCCCTGGGTTTAATCCCCAGAACCAAAGAGCAAAACCATCTAAGGAAGGAAGGGTTTGCCTATGTCCAGCCATCCAGGCACCACCACAGCTGAGGTGAAGGGATTGGGGCCAATGTTCAAACTGGCAACCAACTTTGATATCACCCTTACGTGCCCTCATCACGCAAGCATATTGAAGCAGTAAGAGGCTCTGAGAGGCTGGCATCCAGACTTCAAAGGAAGACTGGGAGGCTAGGCAGTACACGCTCGCTCGGCAGGGTGAGGGTTCTCAAGACAATGATCTGTGGAGCTGCAAGGGTGAAACTGAAGGCACACGGGGACTCTAGAAAATTAGAGATGACAAGAACATGGAAGGTCAGCCGAGGCAGGCTGCCGAGCCATTTTTAAGAGAGTGGCCTTGGGCACTGCAAATGGGAAAGTGGTAGGGACGGTACTGGAACCCTCGGGAGTTCACATCACACCATCGCCTGCCTCAGATGCATGGAGCTACAAAATCAGAGGCTGCCGTGCTAGGCAGCAGCAGCCTTGCTTTGGTCCAATCCCACCTTGTCTTGTTTTCCTACCCTTCCGTTTTGAAATGCAAGCATGCGCACCATGCCACTGTATCCTAGGAGCACATGACTTGTCTTTTTATTCCACAACACATCACCGCTAAGAGCTCTAACTTGAATCTCAGAGGAAACCCTGGACTCAGAACTTCTGAACAATGCAGGGGTTAAAGATACAGTAAATTCTGGAAATGAACTGATGCATTTTGTGCTATGATATGAATATGAGCCTTTGGAGACAGAATACTATGGTCTAAGGAGATGCTTGGGGTGTCAAGTTGATGAGGAGAGGCCCAGAGAACCTTGATCTTGACTGTCAACTTGGTTCAACAGAGAAGCTCCTAAGATTAGTAAAACAAACCTCTGGGTGGGTCTGTAAAGGCATTTCCAGGAAGCATTAAACAAGGGGGAAGACCCACCCTGGACATTTGGCACCACCCCATAGGCTTCAGGTAAAGACGAGATCAAAGGAAAGAAAACCTACCAGTACATTCTTCCTGGCACCTCCTCGGCGGCAAGCTTTCAGTCCAGCCACAGTGAGGGGAAAGCTTCATCCACAGCTCACACATCATGACTGTGATTGCCCTACCTTAGGTCCACAGTGACTATGGACCAAAACTAGAAACCAAAATATATCTTTTCTCCCTCAAGCTATTTGTCCTGTGTATTCTGTCATGGAAACAGAAAGACTAATAAACACACCACTTATAACATGGTACTTCCTCCCTCTTCCTCGGCCTCTTCCTCACTACATAAAGCCCCGAACAATGATGTAAGTGGTCAGGCTGAGATGCAGATTTAGATCTGGCGATGTAGGAGGCTCCAGGAGGGCTAAGCCCACCCCTTTTAACCCAGGTTCCTTCCAGAGACCCACTAGCTGACTGTGCCCTGGGGTGGCTCCTTACTAAGTGGGACTCTCTTCTTTTGGGAACAGCTTCTCTAGAACAGAATGGAAGAGCTGACAGAAACACAGGGCCCTGCTAACAGCAGGAACAAAACAATGCCCCAAAGGAAACTGAATTTCCAATAACTCACCAATAACTCTGGATTATGCTACCTTAATCCTTGAATTTTCAACTACAGTGTTTGTCACACAACATATGCTCCGTATAGCAATGAGAGTCATAAGGACGCCGTATAGCAAGGCTCTTGATTGTTAGTAATCTGTTTTTTGCATAGCCGCAATTGATCATGACAAAATTTTGGCAACATATAAACCCAATCAAATAATGACAGAAACATCAGACATCTCCAATGAGACATTCTAAAAATATCTCAGGTCTGTCAGGGTCATCAATAAAACTCTGCAAAACTAACAGCCCAGAGAAGCTTAGGGAGACATACTGGCTGGGCACACTATGATGGCCTGGGTGGTGACATCCGAGGAAAGCGTGAGCCTTAGTTAGTAACATGTCAATTCTGGTTCACTAACCATAATAAGGGTATCATACTAATACGCAATATTAAGAACAGGTGAGGCTAATCAAGCGTGGACTGTATGAAAATGTGTACTATCTTAGCAATTTTCGACATAAAGCTGCTTTAATTTTTTTCAATGTTAGAAAATGCATCTGGCACTAACAGCAACATTCTGATGAGGTTTCTAGCTAATTTTGTAAAACAAGAACAGACTTTTTTTAAAACCACAAAATAAAGAACAGGTAATTTGTCATAACACCAGACTCAGGTTGCTTATGCCAGCACTGTGAGAAAGCAGGGCCTAGATCCTACTGAAAACTGGCCAGCAAGACACAACCAACAAGCAACCCCTTTTGCTTCAAACAAAGGAGCATGTTTTCAAAGAAATCCTGCTAAGTTGTAGTGAAGCCTCACAGAAACCCAGTGGCCTTCTGCAAGACCAACCAAATCCTTTGACAAGAGACTCAGTTAAGAGGATACTTTTAAAATAGCAAGTCAGCAGTCTAACCCTTGTCCAGCTATTTCTGGACTGATGAAAGAAACAGTCCAAGCTTGAAGATCTTGAAAAACGAGCAAGGGGCTGCCTCTGAGGCTGACACTGCAGAGCGGAGCCCACCTGGAAAGATGCCCTGTGTCAGGTGCCATGGTGAGAAGTGGCAGCCAAGCCCTGGAGTGTGCTTTCCCTCCCCACCTCAGAAGGCTGGAAGAGGTTTTATGGGAAGATGCACCCCCACGTATGACAGTGAGCTCTGCACACAGAACCATGCATACCCACCCTAAACATTCATACCCACCCATAAAATCAAGACCACTTTTCTATTTCCTTGTGCCCAAAGGGCCTCATGTGACACTGGGAATGAAGAGTTATCAGCACATTGCAGAAGCAATAACCATCTTAATAGTCACAGATATTTTCATCCCGATGACAAATGTAATATACAATGACTGAAAATGTCTAGTTTGTTGGTGTTTAGTGCATTCATAATATTCAACCACCACAAGCACAGAGTCATATGTTAGAATTCAACAAACTGAGCCTCCTTCTCCCGGCCTCATCAGCAACAACACGGGTATGGGTTTGCCTCACTGTTTCACCCTGTGCTGAGTTTCTCCTCACACCACTTACTGAGTTGTCGGCTGCAGCCTGTGGAGGGCGAGCACTCACCCACTGACAGGGAGCTCAGCCTTCCCCCAAAGCAGCCTGTCTCTCGGGTAAAACTCTAACTGCACAGGGTCAATGCACACCTTCCATGGACTCATGCGTTCACAGACAATGGCTCTCAGGCCAGTTACTTTAAGCCTGGGTTTCCCAACTAGTGAGGACAGGGTCCCCTCCTGTCAGACGGTTGTTCTGAGAGCTGAGTAAGAGTAGGGTGCCTCAAATGAGGCTTCAGAGTCTTCTCTTGTGCATACAGAACAGCGAGCTTGATGAGATGAAGACGGCCTCCTGGGATCTCCGGCATCTTCCAGACTATTGGCATCCTTCATCCATAAAAGCTCTCGGGCCCTTCACTGTGCATGTTTGATTGTACTAGATTCCTCGCTTTCTATTACCAATGGTCCTCCAGAAATGATTCTAGCTTAGGATGGGAAATTTTAACACTGGAATCTCCCTTCTGCTACATCTGCCATTGCTCTTAATGCCACTGACATTATGTAGAAGATCCATACCGTACTCCACCTTCCTGACTTTTGACCTCCATGCAGCTCCTAACATCAACAGCTTAGTTTAAACCTAAGTATCACGGATCTGATCTGATTATCCACCTTCACCTGCCTAACACCTGCAGGATTCCACTCTGACAACTGGTTATCACCACCAAAACTTCCAATCCCTTGGCCCTAACAGTTCCTCCCAAGCCACCACTCTCTGCCTGTACTGTCCTTATTTCTCTTCCATTCAGCTCAGTTTCCAAGGCCTATTGTTATCAATTACTTCTTCAGCCCTTTCTTCTGGCCCCTGAACTCACTGTCAACACATCAATTCTCTGGACCCAAGTGACTAATGTTTAAAAAGCTTATTTATTTATTTATTTATTTATTTATTTATTATATGTAAGTATACTGTAGCTGTCTTCAGACACTCCACAAGAGGGAGTCAGATCTCATTACAGATGGTTGTGAGCCACCACATGGTTGCTGGGATTTGAACTCAGGACCTTCGGAAGAGCAGTCAGTGCTCTTAACCGCTGAGCCATCTCTCCAGCCCTGAATGATCTCTGAATGATATGCAGAGTGCAAGCATACTCCCTGAGCCTGTGGCATCATGGTCACCTAGATAGTTAGAAATGCAACCCTAAGACTCCAGCACAGACCCGGTGATTTGGAGCCTATAGAGATAGGACACGGGAGCTTTATATCCAGGTCACCACCTAAATCCAAGAGGGGGAATTGGGAGACGTTAGGTCCAGCCATTCTGTCATCTGAGAAGGTGAATCCCTACCTGGTTCTCTGTCTACAATGTTTACATCTCTTCCACCTTCCTCACACCTGCCAGAAGACCCTACTAAGAAGAGGTTAACCACAGGGAAAAGCATCACTCTCCCATCTGCAACTGTGACAAGGGATTCTGTGACTGTCCCCTATCACTCTCCCATGTGCAATTGTGACAAGGGATTGACTGGCCCCTATTTACTGCTTCCCACTGTGACATCAACATGCGCATCCCTCGTTTCTGAGGGCGTGCCATCCACCCCAACCCTGACTCCCTTAACTAGGTTTGTGTGCCTGCAGTGTGCCTGTGGTCTATACATCATCTGGTAGGATGTAAATTTGGTGAACAGAACACACATTCCTCGTCTTCTCCTTCACCCCAGTATTAGTACCACTTCCTTGTTCCTTTGGACAGAGAAAACCCAGTAGTCTTCAGTTCTTCTCTTCATGTCCTCAGTTCCACTGACACCTTAGCCACGCCCATCACACTGTCCAAGCTGTTGTGCCGTCATCAGTGCACTCAAAGCTGCTGAGGTCAGCATTCTGCTCCCAGGACTCATTGTATCCAATCAGCAACCTGGCATCCAATTGATCCCATTCTTCAAAACACTTGATTTACTTAGACTTCTGGAACATGCTGCTCTAGATCCCACCAATCTTGTCTGTGCAGATTTTCTGTTAAATACTGGAATCCTTTAAACAGAATCCAGAGGCTGTGGTAGAGGTCCTCCTTCCTGCTGGCCTTAAAGCTGTGAGTTTTTGCAAGGCAGCTTCCTTTTTCAGGCATGGAGAGTGGGGCAGCTATTTTTCCACCAGCTGCTTAAGTGTCAAGTCCTGCATGGCCATGTACAAGGGACTGTGTGACATAGTCCCTGCCCCTGGAGCAGAGCCAGTAGGGCACAGGCCTCCAGGAATGTTGATATTGCTATGCATGAGGCTTATCTGTATAATAATATACATAATTTACTTTATGTTCCTCCTGTGGGAGATCTTCTCTCTGCCAAGGTTAATGACTCCATGATAACCAGAGATAGCACAAGTCTGGGAGGTGAGGGTGTGGTTAATGTTCTCAGCAAGATGGTAAATGATGTGATCTTCAGGACAGCCCTTAAGACTGTGGGAAAGAACTCTGAAAACATGAGTTTAAATATATATATAATTTCCCAACTATGCAAAATATAAGGATGCATTATAAATTATATGGGGAGCTTCATGGGCCAAAAGACCAGGGGCAGCTGCACTATGAGACAGCTTGTCAGAAAGGTACAAAGGCAGGCAGATTCCTGAATTCAAAGTCAGCCTGAAACGGGGCAATGTTTGGCCCCTGCATGATGGAAGCAGTGATCTCAGAGCCAGATCCAACCCAGCTAGCTTATTGTTTGTTCTTACAAAGGCAGGCAGATCTCTGAATTCATTTGCAATGTTAAGAAAAATGTAGTTGCTGTCTTTCCCTAGAAGTCAAGGTGCTCAGGTGATAAAAAAAAAAAAAAATGCTGATTGGTGGCATAATCAAAAGGGACCCTGGAGTGGACAACTGAATTGATAAGTAAATAAAAGACTGGGTCTGCAAGAGCTGAGCTGTCTAGTGAACCTCAGGAAGCCTCTCAAGCAGAGCGCAGGCTGTCAGTGTGTACCTAAGAGACCGAGTCCTAAGTTCAGACTCCTGTTTAGAAAGCTCAGGTAAGCTAACAGGCCGGGACCTCCTGTTTCTAGGCTAACCCAACAGACCAGCATATCCAGGCTAATCTCCCCCAACAACTCAGTGTTTCTAGGTTAATTCACAACAAGCCTGTCCCCTGCCTGATGACCACCAGTGCAGAGGGAAGCAGAAGTTAAGTTTATAGCTTGATTCCCAGCACCAGTCAATTACGTTAAAGGCCATAGTAGCTCTCCAATTAAGATACCTGCCAGGCTAGAAACACTCACCCCTGCTTGCTGCTTTCTATAAAGCCTTACCCCATATTCAGGGCTCCTCTTTATCAAAGCCGTTCTGCTGTGTCAGGGCTGGCAGTCAGAGAGCCCAGATCAGCTCCTGTCTGTTTTTAGGGGTTCACTAACACTTCCATGGCACTACATACCCACAATTTTCTTCAAGTCATTCTTTTTGGTGCTCCCCAAAACTCCTTCCTCAGAACCCCTCTGTAAGCCCAGGATGGCCCTTGGCACTTCAATACTACAGTGGGGCAGTCTGGAAGAGCAATAGCAACACATTCCCGGTGCTTCATAGCAGCCTCTCACTTCTAGTTCCCTGGCTCTGAGATAACAAATATTTCCCAGGGAGTAGTTTATGTTAACTACACTGATGCAATCCCTAATTCGCTTATTGGGCATCAACTGGCTCCTCAGATCAAATACATATATGCATACACACACACACACACACACACTCTTACATACAAACAAAACTTCCTTGGTATCTCACCCTAACATGCTATGAACACACTCTTCATTTCCTGCCAGTGCCTGCCCCACCCAAGGCATCCTGAAGCATTTGCTTTCATCATTCCACCACAATCCATCAAGTTACTTGGAGCAAACATTTATCCCTAAGTCCAATTTCTTCCTCACACACCACTACCCAGTCCATCAGCAGGT
Source organism: Mus pahari (assembly GCF_900095145.1). NCBI lineage: Eukaryota > Metazoa > Chordata > Mammalia > Rodentia > Muridae > Mus > Mus pahari. The sequence goes on from NC_034590.1 coordinate 69,879,744, forward strand.
CTTACTAGCCGACTTGAAAACTGTGTCAGCATGTGACCACCTTCTTCACTGCAGCTAAGCCACTCTCTTATCTTGTCTATATGTTTTATTCTGTGGTACTGGAATCAAATCCAGGACCCTAAAATGCCATAGCCTGCTCTAACCACTGAGCAAACCCCCAGATCATAAATCATTTTCTTTACGTAACTCAGATCACATTATCATTTTGTTCAAAACCCTTGGACAAGCTTCATATTGTACGTGGGGAGAGTGAAGGGGTGGGGTGGGGGGCATGTATCTAAAACCCCATGGAAGATCTGTGCATTGCATTCAAAAGACAACCTCTGGCTGTAGCTGTTCTTGAAACAAACCAAACTCCCTCCCATCCCCAGCCTTTGATACATGTGATCACTCTTCTCTGGAATGTTCCTCCTCCAGATGCCCACTCTGCTTGCTGTCTTATCTTTTTCAAGTCTTTTTGTTCAATTTTTTCCCCTGTAAAATCCTCCATGAACTAAAGCGTCTCATCCCACCATCCTTGGTACTCCTGATCCCTGCCCCAGTTTTGCTTTCCATCACTGACTACCAGGGAAAAATAGAAGCTACCCAAAAGTTATCCATTTATTTTGCAATGGGGTGCCACATCTGTGAAGATAGAACTTGTATTTCATCTTGCAGAGACGGGATCTGGTCCACCCCAGACACCAGCACATGTGGGCATCAGCTTCACTCATTCTCAGGGACAGCATATCTCCGAGATGTAGCCCTTCGTAAGGAGCTCAAAACCCCACAGGAAGCAAGAAAAAAAATGAAATCAGAAGCCTTTGGCTCTGGCCCAGTGCTGCCAATGCTGAGTCTCAGTTTTCTGAGATCTAAAGATTTAAAAAGAAAAGTCCCCTTTGCAGGGTAAATGACACAAAGCAGACAATGCCTTCTCTGGCCGAGAGAGAATACTTGGTCAACATGTTATCACTTTATTGTTATTCACCAGATTAACCAAATAAACTGCTTAAAGACAGACAGCAAGCACATTCCCAAAGCTGCTCCCTCTCTGGGCTAAACATTCTCCATTTCAACTAGTCCTTATAAGACAGCTATAGGCTGGCCACGATGCTGGCCACCTCCCCAGGCTTTGTCTCACCACAGTAAACTGACACCCAGGTGGAATATTCCAAACGTGATCTAATGGGCTCCAAGCCCAACTGCCCATTACCCTACCTCATCTGGACAATATATTTTCATTGGTGCACCATAACAATATTAGCTCCTTCTTAAATGCTGCTGAGTCAACTGTATGGTTTATACAACATCTTCATGAACTCCAGTCTCCAGATAACTTCCCCATGAACTGTTTAAAGCCAGCACCACTCGGGTTCAAATAATTCTGTTGCCAGAATCAAATAATCTTAGGGAAAACAAAGAAAGAATGCTAATGTGAAAAAACTGTCCTACCTCCATGGGGAATGCAAGAAAGAGAAGCCTGGAAACTGGCAGGGTAGGGGGAAGGGAGAGAGTGTTAGATCATCCACACTGACAGATAACCATGAAGACAAACACACACAACAGGATCCATGGGTCACAGGTATACCATGGAGGACACCAGCAGAGCCCACTGTGAAAGTCTTCAGGACTCCAAGATACCTGGCCCGTTTTATGCTTAAGTGTACCCATCAAAGAGATTTTACTGAGAGAACTGCCACTGGGAGGTCTCAATAAGAGAGAGGTGTGTCAAGGGAAGGATCCACACTCCATGGAGGATCTCCGGGTAAAGCCTTTGTTATCTGCCCTTCTGAGCCCTCTGTGATTACCTAAATGAATAACTTGGGACCAACATGCTCAACTTCTCTGAGTTTGAGTTTCCCTAATAATAAAATAAATTATAACAGCAGCATGTCTATTGTGGTACTATAAAAATATGTATGCAGAAGCTAAAGAGATGGCTCAGCAGTTAAGAGCATGGCTGCTCTTATAAAGACCTAGGTTTGGCTCCCAGCACCCACATGGCAGCTCACACCCATCTGTAACTCTAGTTCCAGGACATCCAATACCCTCTTCTGGCTTCCCTGGGCACCAGATATGCACATGGTACACATATAGGAACTCATATACATTTTTTTAAAGTAAAATAATAATAATAATAATAATAATAATAATAATAATAATAATAATAATGGTATGCAAAAATTTTAGCAGTGAATACTGTTTGTATTCTAGATGTTTGGATACCACTTTCTTTCCCTGTCTACTATGTAGGCCTTTATCAGGAAAGAAAGACGTTAGCTATGTCTAGGTCATGAAATATTTAGAAATTGTTACTAACTTTCAACAAATAAAAGACTGTTTGTTCGCTAGCCCTGTTAAGTCCTCTAGAATCTAAGTCCCCAAGGTAAAACCTGGCTTCTTATGTGCACGGAGCGTTTCCAGTCCTAAGGAGCTATTTGCAGGAACTCGGTTATTATAAGCACACTGTCAGGAAATAACACGTTAAACCCTGATTTTCTTCAAAGGTGTAGCACCCACCTTTACAACAACTGTGGTACTGGGGCCACATGATACCCTGATGCAGATAAGGTTTAAGTCTTCCAAAGCCTCTGATACATTCTCTTAATAAAATTGGATGTAAAAATCAAGTGATGGGCGGGGTGGGTATTTAATGGTAACTGGTTGTTTTCCTTGGCACAGACACGAGGGTGAAATCACTAACCCTTGGAAAGCTGCCTCAGAACATGCCCCGCACAGTGCAAATGAAGTTACAGGGCAGCCACGAGGGGCGGATGCTGGTGCCTTAACTCGAAGTGACATCTTAAACAAAGTTGTCCTGAGTAAAGTAACCCTGTGAACCTAAGCCAGGATCCGCGCACCCGGGCAGAGGGAGCACGGCTCGGGTGGAAGACGATCCACAGACTTAACTGCCTCTGATGACATCTGCCCTTCACCTCTCCACACTCATCTTAAACTTCACTCATCTTTTTAATAACATCTGAAAGTTAGCATTTATGCTAAACCAAGAATCCTTCACAGGGCTTTGGAATGATTTGTGGGATTAACCCTCTATGTCCCACTCTCTACTGAACATCCAGTAAACCAAAGATTCTCCTGCCTCAGCTTTCCAAGTGCTGCCATTACAGGCAGGCACAGCCCTGCTCTATCCTGTCACTAAAGACAATGTGCAGCCCAAGAAAAGCAAGAGAGAATTTTCCTCAGAAAACAAGAAGCATGCCTGGCGACACACGCCAGGAAAAGGTGTGGAGGGGATGGTGGGCTGAATGGCTGGATATAGTAACTGAGAATAAGGTTTTCTTAAAATTATACTGTTTTCTTGTGGTAGCAATATGTACACAAGAACAGAAGTGAAAGGTATAGCTAATACTGAATAGGAATATTTTACTCAATATATAAAATAAAATAATATACAAAAAGTCTAACATACTTAAGAGCAAGTTTAGTATAAAAGCAAACGATCACATGAAGAAAACCTCAAAATATTACTGAGGAAATGAGCAAAGTGGGCCAATATAAAGACATAGCTTTGGTGGGAATACTAACCTAAGAATGACAGTTCTCCCAAAGTTAATACGAAAATTCAGTTAATCAGATTTTCCCATTAAAATTTAAATAAAGTTGATTTTTATTTTTAGGATGAACTTAAACACCACATGTTGTTTATGTCTCTGGAAAAACCATCTTAAAATTAAACTGATATGTTCTTAAGACTCAGAAACCCCACTTCCAGGATTATAGCACAGAAATAAAAGACAGAAAACCAAGAGTATATATCACATGTATGCATGTGCATGCAGGAGTAAACACACACACATACACACACACACACACACACACACACACACACACACACAAGCATTCTGCAGCACTCTAGACACTGGCAAAGCAAGCATTAAAAAACTAGAGTCAGGGTAAATAGAAAATGTCTATCAAAAAAAAGAAAAGAAAAGAAAAGAAAAGAAAAGAAAAGAAAAGAAAAGAAAAGAAAAGAAAAGAAAATGTCTATCTAAGGTGGGGGGGGTGTGCTTCAGTTGTGTACTCTGGTGACCCCTGCAGGCTCCAGTGGATCACTGTGACCCAAAGGTCACACACACACACACACACACACACACAAACACACACGCACACGAGACTCTGATATACTAACTGCTTTATAAAACAAAACCAAAGTCACAAATCTGGGAACAGGACAGGGAGGGAGGCAGGAGGAAGGACAGGCTGGGAAAGCGGTTAGAGGCTGGGTTAGAGCGGCCAGAACACATCATACACAATAGCTACAAAACTGTCTCGGAACAAAGCCAATCTTTAAAAAGTAAACAACAAAACAAGATAAAAGGAGAAACTCACAGGCAAAGAGTTGATTAAAACAGCATATATATGCACAAGATTATATTTACATTATTGACTTTGCAACTGATATTTTAATTTTTAAAAGATTTAATGGTATTTTAAAGTAACTTTTTAAATGTTCCTTCCTTGATTCTTGGGTTGCGTAAGTAATTTTTAAATTTTTAAATTTTCTTTAATTTCATGTTCATTGATGTTTTGTCTACAGATATGTCTGAGTGACAATGTCAGATCCCCTGGAACTGGAGTTACAGACTGTTGTAAGCTGCCATGTGGGTGCTGGGAATCAAACTTGAGTCCTCTGGAAGAAGCCAGTGCTCTTAATCTCAGCCCCACAGAAGTAAACTGTTGAACGCAAGTACATGTAAGAATAACAAGAGGACAATGGTGGGGTGAGTGCGCGTCAGTCTCAGCAGGAACTGCTACTCAGTCATCAGAGAGGGAACTGGAGGGATGTATAGGCCATGTTGAGTAGGAAACTGAGACAGAGAGTCATTACAGTGTGCATTTTCCATCCAACTCTGTAAGTCAGTAATTAAAACCATATCCACACATAGTATCCATGACATACGCACAGACCGTGGGAAAGATGCGGACAGCTAGAGATGAGGCAGGGATTGCTGACACAGCAGTGTGTGACTGGGGAGCACTTGGACGTGGGTTCTGGGTTTGGGTGGTTTTCTGGCAAGGAATGGAGAAAGGGGGCTTAAAAAGGAAAAAAGCCAAAAAGTAAAAGGAGGGACCACCTAAAATTACACTAGCATTTATTAAAATCCTATTTTTACAATGTGTGTGTGTGCCTTTATGAATATGAATACGGGCACATATATCTATATTTGTAGACAGAAAAGGAGAAAATAAAAATAAAAGAAATATGCCATTATACATAAACGCAACTTTTGTTTAACCCATGCTTGCACAGAATACCCAAACTTCCCATTTTGATTGAGAATCTGTCTGAAACTTATCCTTTCTCTGCTCTTCCACAAAGGCTAAATAAGACTGACTTAACAGCCACGGCCTGACGGGAAACTGCACATACACTGGAACCTGGCTGGGGGTTCTCAGACCTGCTTTGGCACCCATCTGTGGACCTGGACAAGCTCACACTACCAGCAGTGTGACCATGGGTAAGCTACTAACTGCCTTGTGTTTCTACATCCTCATCTATTAAAGAAAAAAAGACCAGGCTTTACCACGAAAGGATGAAGTTGCATTGCTGTCAATACTTAGCCAGCCAAGGTGGTGCACACTTTTAATCCCAGCACACTGAGTTAGCTCTTTATTTATTCTATGCCTGTGTGCCTGAGCATATACACATATGTGGGGGAGCCCAGGAAGATCAAAAAAGGCATCGGGTTCCCTAAAACTGAGTTACAGATGGTTGACCGTGAACCACCGTGTGGGTGCTAGAAACAGGATCCAGGTCCTCTGCAGAAGCAAGAGCTACAATCCCTGAATTATGTTATTGTAAAACGCCCAGTGAGGCAGAGCTACTGACAGCATATGGAAAAAACTGCAGCAAAAAGACACAGTCCAGCTGGGCAGTGGTGGCACACGCCTTTAATCCCAGCACTTGGGAGGCAGAGGCAGATGGATTTCTGAGTTCGAGGCCAGCCTGGTCTACAGAGTGAGTTCCAGGACAGGTAAGGCTACACAGAGAAACCCTATCTCGAGGAAAAATTTAAAAAAA
>NC_034590.1:69885815-69942627 GCF_900095145.1 Mus pahari
AAAAAAAAAAAAAAAGACACAGCCCAGGAAGACAGACAGAATAGGGAAGGGTGACACAAGAGCCATCCAGCGAAGACTCAGAGCTAAGTAAGCCCCAGTGAAGGAAGAAGAGTCAGAAAACAAAGATGACTCTGATGTCTAGACCCATGGTGCTGACACCAGAGAAGAGAAAGAGGAGGGGTAGGGGGCAGAGCTGACGAGTGAGTCTGGCCAGGCTGGGGCTGAGGCTCCTCAAGGGCACCACTGAAAGCCCAACTGCCCTGGTAAACAGCCCATGAGACCAAGGGAAGGCAGGCAGGATCTGGACTGGGCCTTCTAGCCCAGGACAGGCAGGTTGGAGCTGTGCCAGTGGAGCAGAGCTGACAGGGAAAATGACATTGCAGAGTCCCTGGCACAGGAACCTCAGACACACAATGAAGAGAGCGACATGGTCAGGTGAAGAATCTGTCCATCCTTCAAGAAGCTCTCATGCCATCAGTGTGAAGAGACAAACACAACGTTGTAAAATCATGACTGACTAGGGAGAACGCAGCTAGCTTTGAAAGCAGGAGTGAACATAAGAGCAAGAAGGCGAAGGGGAAGATGATGCTAAGAGAAAGAGCCAGCAGAACAAGCTGGAACTCAGGCATCGCATCACAGAGAGGAGCTGACAGTGAGGGCTGTGCACACCAGGTGTCCCGACATGACGTGGGAACTGTCTTAGGGATTCCGCACTCCTGGCCTCTGTTCACCTTCCCAACATTACTAACCGGATGAGACAAACCTGACCAGCCTGGAGCAAACAAAGGGGAAGGATCCTACCCAAGGTCCTGCACCTTCTACCAGCACCCGGCACTTTCAGTAGGAGGGCCCACGCAGAGGACCACAGCCGGCATCAATGCTGTTTCCTGTGTACTAACCTGGAAAGGGCGAGGCATTTCAAAGGAGAAGAAAGCCTACAATACGGCCCCCTCTCTACAAAGTATTAAGGGGTGAGGCCAAGGATGACACCCTGAAAGATCTTTTACCCTCAGAGAGTGACACTGTGGTTCCAGTCTTACCCTGATGACACCAGGGATAGCCTTCGAAACTATTCCTCACCGTGCATACCCCCTTATTCCCACTCAGTGATTCACTACCACCAGCAAGAAAAGTGTTTAAAGGCGACAACAACAAAATCCAGAGTTCCCCCCACCCCTGAGCTTTATTGAATTACCTATGCCCCAAGACAGGAAAATCTAGATTTGGACAACTGCTTACTGAACAGCTTTTCACAACAGTGGTCCATGCTCTGTGGAAGCCCTCCCTCTAGCCAGTTGCTCATCCAAATTGAAAAGTAACTGGCATTTAAAATGTCAGTTGAAAAAATAAAAAATAAAAAAAAATAAAATGTCAGTTGAAGAACAACATTGACACCTTGTGATGAACATCCCAAAGTATGGAATACAAAAGCCAAATATCTCCTGTCTGTTTGCTGGAAAACAAACCTGCAATCTCAGGGCTAATAAAGGTTCACTGCCTCACCCCACACACACACTAAGGCAACTCTGGCAGACTTGATTACTACTGTGGAGATGGTAAAGCTAGCCTGGGGTCTCCAGTGTGAGCCAAGGCACCTGACTGCTTTCCTACAAACAATATAAAACTCCCATGGGAAGTATGTGGTTTTGGTGCATGCCCTGGTCTAGACGTTCCAAAGTCCTAACTTCACCAAGATTCCCTAGTTTCCCATGACACTTACCAGCAAGCATTACTAAGAAACTATGGCTCCCAGGATCACAATACACTGAAAGAATTTTTTATTAATTTTTATTTTTAATTTTGACACAAGGTCTCACTTATAGTGTAGGCCTGAAACTCACTATGCAGCCCAGGTTGGCCTCAACCTTGAGACCATCTTCCCTCAGTACTAGGTTTTAGGGCAAACGGGCAGTACAAAGCCTACTAGCTGGTGCAGGTTATTAATTAGCATATACTCCTAAAAAGCACAACCAGGAGACTAACGTTCTCACTCTGAAGCGAAGGGCCGTTAAGGAATGCAGACAATGTGGGTAGTATAGCTGTTGTTGGAGACAGGGCCTCATGTAGTCCAGGATGGCCTAGAATTTGACATGTAGCCAAAGATAATGATAAGCTCTTGGTCCACTCTCCTGTGCCACCTGAGACTAGGATTAGAGAGGCTTGTACCTCATGCCCGGCTGTGGCTATATTTTCAAATTATAAGCCAAATAGCAAAAATGTTATAAATCAAGAAGAAATAGGAAACGAAAAAAACGTTTTTTAAACTATCCCCATTCGGGACAATGTTAAGTGAGTAGAGGAAAGAACAAAGAAACCGAGCCTGGGAGGAACTCAGCTCCCAGCTAGCATTCCACATCTACCACAGCAGAAAGCTCCCGAGAGAAATGCTTTCGGCAGAGCAGACATGGCTGCCTGCTAAAAGAAGCAGGAAGGTTCACTAACTTTGACAAGTACAACTTAGAGTTTCTGGGTGCATGATGATTCCTGCAGTTCAGGTAGGTAATTGGGTTGATAAGCAGACATTTAATCTGGCTCAGAAAAACTGAGTCTCGGGGCTGGCGAGAGGTCTTGGCTAACAGGACAGTAACAACAGTAGTGAGGACAGAAAGAAAGATCCCAGGAGCTCACTGACCAACAAGCCTGGCAGAGATGAACGCTACCATCAGTGAGAGGCCCTGCCTCAAGCAAATAAGGTAGAGAGTGATGGAGTGAAACAGCCAATGTCTGACTCTGACCTCTGGATATGCATATTCCTCCTCCATGTGTGCACACACAGTCACATACACACACATACATATGCACATGTGCACATAGAATGTGCATTTACCACCACACCCCACACAAAAGAAAGTCTATGTTGTTTTGTAGCAATGAATTACTACAACCGTGATTTTAAAAAACACCTATAAACTATACAACTTAACACCACCACTTCTACCACAAGAACCAGAATGGTTAAATGAACTGGAGTAAACAGGACAATTGGAGGTACTGGGGACTGAACTCTGCACCTCACGCATGGCAGGTGAGTGCTTTTCCACTGAGCTATCCCCGCAGCCCCACCCACTACATCTCCTATGGTATCCCATCTCTCACCTCCTATCCTCCTGAACAGCTTAGAGCTTTCTGCACCCTTTAACACACCCTCTTTTCTCAGTTAACTATCCCAAGTGCCTCCCTTTTCTCTAAGTTGGGGATTTTTCTTTGAGCACTATTGTTTTGTCCCATAAGATAGCATAATCTCATACTTAGAAAATACCTTTTTAAAAAATGTTCTCTTCCTATCATTTTACTAAGGAAAATCGAGGTCAGTTTATTCTCATTTCAACTATTTCTGGACACTCTATTCTTCACTTACTACAGCCCCAATTCAATAGACTCAAAAGAATGTCCATGCAATTAGTAAACCCTGTCTGTTTACACATCCCAAGCAGTCAAACTGAAGACACCTCTCGAACACAGGCCAAAGGTCATCAAACATATGTGGCAGCTTTCGGGTTATTGTCCCATAAGAGTAATTTTCACAAGTCACGTAACTAAACTCTATGTCAATAAATATAAGATTCAAGGCTCACAAAGGAAAGGCCACTTGTATAATGTTTATAAGATAACCATCCTTCAAGAATCCTTCTGGATTCTTCCACTAGAAAATCTATAGAGGAGATGTAAGGCTCTAAAATTTATGATGTGTTAAGTAAACATTAGAAAAATGCTACCCAAATCAAATGTCCACTAGCAATCTGAGCTGAACAAAGGCTGAGTGTTGTGCTGACTATATTGGGACAGGTCCCCTGGGAAGTGATCATCTACCACATGAAAAACTGAAGCTAGATGTTTAAGTCTTTCAAACTTAATTCCTAGCATTTCATACAGACACGCATCCATACAGAGAGCAGAGGCACTTAAGCCTCTACGCCTTGGATCTCTGCAAAGCTCCCCTGGCCCTGTCGCGAGGGCCCTCTTAAGGTGGCCAGCAAGCTAAAAGCCTAGGCCACGCCTAGGGCTGTGGGTGGGCTCTCCTGGGGAAGCATCTTTGGTAAGTTCCGGTGATGTCCATGCTCTGCAGACCAGAAAGAGCCTCACACTCTGCTTTCGGATCTGCAGTCTGCAGCTGCTCTTTCCCAGTACCCAGTGAGAGGAAATGGCTTTTCAAAGACTGTCAAGGAGATAAACTTAAATCACTGAACAACAGGATTTATGGAGCCTTCACTAAACAATGCTACTAAGCCTTAGCGCTGGCCTCTCAGGTCTGACACATCCCTCACACCTCAGCCCTACAGAGCCACAGACAGAGATCATTCAAATCCAGGAGACCCTAGGGAGGTTCTTACCGCAGCAAAGAGAAGACATCGTAAGAATTGCGAACATAGTTCTGGTCCACCTGAAGGAGGTTCTTCTGTACATTTGGATGACCCTGAAAGGCAATGGTGAAGAAAGTAAACAAAGAGAAACAAAATCTGTGCCAGGCCAACCACACTTGCCTTTCTCAGGATATGACTCATCAAAGACCTGGGTCCACTTAAAATGTTAGAGACCCAAAAAGTATAATCTCTGTGGAACCCCCATCAAATCTTTCAGACAAGTGGATTTAAAACTCAGTTCCTTCTCACTGTTCCCACAGAAACAAACAGTTCTGGTTGCGGACTGTGGTTGGCTTTCCAGGGATGGTTCAGAGTCCTTCAGTACATTCTGTGACTGCAGAAGGGTGGGCTACTCTTCCCAGGAGGCTGAGTCCCAACACCACGCTGTCTCTGGATGCCCAAGTCCCACTTGGGAATATAAGAAAGAAGTGTTCCCACCTACACAAGCACCAAGAATATAACACAGTGACAAAGGAACAAGTTACTTAAGAAAGGCAGTGTAAATTGTAGTTAATAAAAGGACTGGGCACTGGGGCTATGGCCATTGATAGGGTGTCTGCACAGCATGTGTAAAGCCCTATATTCCATTAGCAGCACCCAGAAAACAGAGATGTGGTGATACATGCATAATCCTGACACTCAGGGGGTGGAGCCAGGAGGATCAGAAGTGCAAGGTCATCCTTAGCTACACAGTAAGTCTAAGGCCAGCCTGAGCTACCTGGGGCCCTAAAAAGACTCTGGACCCAGACTTTCATGATCCTTTCAAACCCTTAATGTACCAGGTCTGTGACTGTCACCTATACCTTTTTAGTCAATTGCTTTCCCTGTCTGTAACATAGAAATGACAGTTGTGCCTACCTCATAAATGTTATAGGAAAATTTAGTATTCATAAAACAAGTTATGCAAACACTAAGTATCTGCTATGACCAAGACACAGACTTTTTTTTAATGGTTTTAGAGCTTTATTGTAGAAAGGCAGGGGGAAAGATAGAAGAGAGAGAGAGAGAGAGAGAGAGAGAGAGAGAGAGAGAGAGAGAGAGAGAGATGAGAGGAGAAGACAGAGAGAGGAGCGAGCAAAACACAGCCTTTTTAATTAGTAATAAATACTGGCCAGGATGTGAGAAAAGGAATGTGAGTTAGCACAGTCACTATGGAATTCCATGTGGAAGTTTCTGGAAAAGGTAAAAATTTCTAGGAATGCATGAGCTACCAAAAATGACTCAAGAAGAAACAGAAAGCCAAAACAGACTTTTCATGCATGAAGAGGTTAAATCGGTAATCATAAGACTACTGCGAGAACTATATAAAGTCATAAAAGTGTGGAGGCAGGCAGGGACTTGACTAGTCAATCCTATAGTTATTTAAAATAACGATGATGATGATGATGATGATGATGATGATGATGATGATGATGATGATGATGATGATATACCAATGCAGCTCAAAGCCTTAAAAGGAGAAAGGAGGGGACCAAGTCTAAGTCACTGTATGAGATCAATACCACTCTTAGAACAAAGCCAAATGAAGCATAAGAAAACCTCATACTATTATACTTTATAAATACACACACTGAAATCTTCCATAAAATATTAGCAAAACTAACCTAGCAGCATATTGAAAGGATGGTTCCATGCTCTCTGCCAAGTGTTTCTGGATACATCCCCAAAAGAAAGCAAGGATCTGAATCTAGGATTTGTGTATCTTCAGGCATAGTAGCCTTATTCAAGACTGCCAATGGGTGGAAATAACCCAAGAGTCCACAGACAGAGGAAACAACAAACAAAATGTGGGCTATTCATACACATAGCTTTGAAAGAGGAAAAAAAAAATCTAGCACATGATCCAACCTAAGTTCCAGCCAGAACAATTAGGCAGGAAATACAAAGTACACCCAAATTGGACCAAAATAAAATGGAAAACATCTCATGTTCTGGATACTGTCAAGGCAGCAATAACATCCTAGGCCATTCACAGACTCAACACCTCTCCATCAAAATCCTATCTGCCTTTCCTACAGAAAGAAGAAAGCCAATTTTCAATCCCCATAAACTCAGAGGAAGCTGACAGATGACAAAGAAGACTTACATTGTCTGACTTCAAAACATACAGGGAAGCAACAGCAATCCAAACAAAATGGTCAGAGCCAGAGGACGACCAAAGAAAGGAAGGAAGGAAACAGATGGTGTAGAGATTAAACCCAAGTATCTATGATCAACCAACACAACATATCAACAGCAGGGTGCCAGGGCTAGGCAAGGGAGAAATAAGCTCGTCATAGAAGGTCAGGACTGGGTGGCCACATGCCCAGTAGCACTGGTGCTAGACAACCTCGGAGGGAACAACAGTGAAGAGTTTCTTCATTCACACGAGGACAGCTATAACAATACTATCAGCCTACACCAACAAAATGCAGAAGAACTAGCATCCTTACAGATCAATGTTGTTGCCACCAAGAAGGATATCTTAGTTAGGGTTTTACTACTGTGAATAGACACCATGACCAAGGCAACTCTCATAAGGACATTTAATTGGGGCTGGCTTACAGGTTCAGAGGTTCAGTTTAATATCATTAAGGAGGGAACATGGGACCATGGCAGGCATGGTGCAGGAGGAGCTGAGAGTTCTACATCTTCATCTGAAGGCTGCTAGCAAAATACTGATTTCCAGGCAGCCAGGGTGAGGGTCTTAAGCCCATACCCACAGTGACACACCTATTCCAAAAGGCCATACCTCCTGTGAGTGCCACTCCCTGGGATAAGCATATACAAACCATCACACAGAAGAAGTTCCATAATGCCTCAAAATGTTAAAACCTGGAACTAGAAAATAATAATGTTTTGTTGTTTTACTTTGTTTGTTTTATGTTTTCAAGACTGGGTTCTCTGTGTTAACAATCCTGGCTGTCCTAGAGCTCACACTGTAGACCAGGCTGGCCTCGAACTCAGAGATCCATTTGCTGAGATTAAAGGCAAAAGGCATTCTCCACCACTGCCTGGCAATAACAATTTTGCTCCCAGGTTCCTACCAAAAAGAACTGAACACAGGCACTCAAACAAGAATTTGCCCTCAAATGTTATGATAGTCAAAGGATACAACCCAAATGTCCATCCAAGGCTAATAGATAAAGTGTGTATGGTACAGCCTCAGAAAGATGAAGTGCTATTATATAATATGTAGATAAATATATTATATGCAAATATAAAAACATGCTACATGAAAACTGCTAAACCCAAAAGATCACACACTATGTGATCCCACTGACATGGAACGTCATACACCATATGATCCCACTAACATGGAATATCACACAGTGTGATTCCAATGACATGAAATGTCATACACCATGTGATCCCACTGACATGGAATACACAGACTATGTGATCCCACTAAAATGGAATATCACACAGTGTGATCCCACTGACTTGGAATGTCACACACCATGTGATCCCACTGACGTGGAATATCACATAGTATGATCCCACTGACTTAGAATGTCACACACCATGTGATCCCACTGACATGGAATATCACACAGTATGATCCCACTGACATGGAATGTCACACATCATGTGATCCCACTGACATGGAATACACTGAAGACGTGAATCTGTAAAGACCAAAAGCAGAGAGCTCTGGGAGGTGGGTGTGAAGAAAGGCACACTGGAGCTCCAAGTTTTCTTTAGGATGAACTTTTACTGATGTGTCTGTCTATGTGTTTGTGTGCATGCGAGTGCAGGTGCTTGCAGAAGATGGCACTGGGTCCCCTGGAGCTGGAGATATAAACAGTTGGAAGCTGTCTGACTTGAGTGCTAGGAACCGAACTCATATCCTCTGTAAGAGCAGGAAGCATTCTTAACAAGAGCCATCTCTCCAACACTCTTGGGTTTTCTTTAGGATAACAGAATGCTTGTCAACTTGATAGAGACAGCAGTTACATGAGCAGCACTTCAATTTTAGAAGACCTGGCTAGAAAATAATGTCATATCATGAAGATGAGAAGACGATGACACACAGGAGAGACAGGAGATTAAGCTATAAAATAACTTAGCTTTCTTAGTTTATCTAAAAAGCTGGTGTGTACTTTTTTCTAGTTATTAAAAATCACCCAGGGCCTGGAGCGGCAAGCTCAGGGGTTAAGAGTGCTTGCTCTTGGAGAGGACCTGGGCTGGGTTTCTAGCACCCACATGGTTGGCTTACAAACATCTATTACCCAAGTTCCAGGGAATCCAGCAGGCACGTATGTACTATTCATAAATGCAGGCTTGCAAAACAGTCATACACATAAAGTAAAATAAATAAATCTAGTATTTTTTTTTAACTATCCAAGCCAGTTGTGGTAACATAATTACTGTAATCCCATCACTTAGGAGGCTGAGACAGAACTTGAAGTGTAAGGCCAGCTTGGGTGACATCTGTATGAAAAATAAAAATAAGGAGCCATGAGGAAGGTTGAGCCAGGAAAGTGCTCGCCTAGTGCTGGTGTAAAAGCCTGGTGTGGAGGTATAGATTCGTTAATACGGCCCCAAGAAAAGCAGCAACAGGAGAGTCCAGGAGGTCCGCTGCCTGGCCAGCCTACCTGAATCTGGGAGCCCCGAGTTTAGTGACAGACCCTGTCGCGAAAACTAGGATGAAAACTGACTGAGAAAGGCACTGGTGTCTATCTCTGGCCTCCACATGCATTCACACACATGTGCACATATAACCCCACTCACAAGTTTAACACACATACACACACATTTAATCTACACGTGTCAAACACACATCTACAAGCAGCACATGATAACAGGGAGGGAACAATGAACTGAAAAGCTGCAGTCAGGCTTTAGCCCACTCTACCTGTCAGATAAGGAAGGAAAATCGTTTCACTCCTCTTGTCCTCAGTACTTATAACTATAAAATGAGACAACTACTAAAAGCATCAGTGAAACAAGAATGCTTATGTGGGACTGCAAGCTGGTACAACCACTCTAGAAATCAGTTTGGTGGTTCCTCAGAAAACTGGACATAGTACTACCGGAGGACCCAGCTATACCACTCCTGGGCATATACCCAGAAGATGCTCCAACATGTAATAAGGACACATGTTCCACTATGTTCATAGCAGCCTTATTTATAATAGCCAGAAGCTGGAAAGAACCTAGATGTCCCTCAACAGAAGACTAGATACAGAAAATGTGGTACATTTACACAACGGAGTACTACTCAGCTATTAAAAACAATGACTTCATGAAATTCACAGTCAAGTGGATGGAACTAGAAAATATCATCCTGAGTGAGGTAGCCCAATCACAAAAGAACACACATGTTATACACTCACTGATAAGTAGATAATAGCCCAGAAGCTTGGAATACCCAAGATACAATTCACAAAGCACATGAAGCTCAAGAAGAAGGAAGACCAAAGTATGAATACGTTGGCCCTTCTTAGAAGGGGGAACAAAATACCCATGGAAGGAGATACAGAGACAAAGAATGGAGCAGAGACGGAAGGAAAGGCCATCCAGAGACTGTCCCACCTGGAGCTCCATCCCATATACAGTCACCAAACCCAGACACTATTGTGGATGCCAACAAGTGCTTGCTGACAGGAGACTGATATAGCTGTCTCCTGAGAGGCTCTGCCAGTGCCTGACAAATACAGAAGGGGATGCTAACAGCCATTCATTGGACTGGGCACAGGTCCCCAATGGAGAAGCTGGAGAAAGGATGGAAGGAGCTGAAGAGGTTTGCAGACCCATAGGAGGAACAACAATATGAACTAACCAGTACCCCCAGAGCTCCCAGGGACTAAACCACCAACCAAAGAATGCACATGGAGGCACCCATGGCTCCAGCTGCGTATGTAGCAGAGGATGGCCTTGTTGGACATCAATGGGAGGAGAGGTCCTAGGTCCCGAGAAGGCTCGATGCCTCAGTGTAGGGGAATGCCAGGACAGGGAAAGAGGAGAGGGTGGGTTTGGGGGAGGAGGGGATGGGATAGGGGGTTTTCGAAGGGGAAACCAGTAAAGAGGATAACATTTGAAATGTAAATAAAGAAAATATCTAATAAAAAAGAAAGAAAAGAATGCTTATGTGGAGAGTCCTGTGTCAGAGCCATCGTTCCAGTCAAATGTGGCTGTGAGAAACACTCACACTTGCTGCTGATACTCGCAAGCCCAATGGCTAGGTGCTATTCTTAGCCCCACTTTAAAGGTGAAGAAACTGAGACACAGGAGGATTAAGGGGAAGAGCCACACAGTCTGGCTCACAGCCTCTGCTCTTAAGGACCTTGGTAAACTCGGGGATCTCCCAGACCCTTTCTGGTCTAAAATTCTCAGGCTACGTACATTTAAAGCAGCTTAAGGACACTATGAAGCTCTTTGACTTCACCCTGCACTTAGCAATTAACATTCTTCAAATATGCCAAGAGCCTCACTCTGGACGACGACTAACTGGGCCAGCTGTGCAATCCTCCAGGTTCTGGTGAGGGTTATAATGGAAAGAAACGGCTCATTTGTATCTGGTTATCTGTGGGAGATAGTGCCAAGTGCCAAAGAGCCCAGGAAAGATTTGCACGCCACTCAAAACTCTTCTGAAGCCAGGCCTAAGGATTTCCTTCCACAGAGGGACTCTCTCTGCCTGGAGGGGGTCTGGGAAACTGCTGGGGAAGCAGACAGTCCGCAGCCCCAGCGGGCGGATGAGCTGTATTTCTAGATTAGGGGTCAGGGCACTTCTTCCATAAAGGGTCACAAGGTATTTTTGAGACTGGGAAGACAGTTAAGTGGCAGATGAGGCCTGAATTTGATCCTCAGTGCTGAGGCAGGGGACATGGGGCACAGCTAAAACTCGGTGTTTTCAGCTTTGCAAAGACACATGTCACATCTGAGTATACTCTTAGTTTCATCTTTCAAATTCTTGAAAATTTAAAAACAAATTATTATTGGTTTGCAGACCACACAAAACTTAAACTATGTTAGTGCTCCCAGCAAGGTCACCTTGAAAACGTGGGCTGTCCTAGCTGAACTTATCATCTTCACAAACACAAAAGCAATATAGAAGTAACCCACTGCTGGGCGTGGTGAGCACGCCATTAACCCTAGCTTGTGGGAGGCAAAGGGGGGTGGGCCTCTGTGAGATTTGGGGTCAGCTTGGTCTACGTAGTAAGTTCCGGGACGGCCAGAGCTAAATAATAAAATCCTGTCTTGAAAAAATTAAAATAAATAATTTTCAAAAAGGAAGGAAGGAAAGAAAGAAAGAAAGAAAGAAAGAAAGAAAGAAAGAAAGAAAGAAAAAAAAAGAAAGAAGGGAGGAAGGCAGGGAAGAAGGGAAGGAGGGAGGAAGGAAGGAAGGAAGGAAGGAAGGAAGGAAGGAAGGAAGGAAGGAAGGAAGGAAAAGAATTCTCTTAGTAGGCCAATCAGTTTACATGAGCCTTTATTCATGAATTAGGTGTATTAAACACCTAATATACAAAGAACATTAAGCTTGTTTCTCACTATCCTCAGAAAGCACATATACCAGTTAAAGGCCCCGGTAAAATAAATAAAGGGGTCATAGACCAGCTTAAAACCAAATTAAACCACACAGGTGTTCTGACCTGTCGAGAACTCCATCTAGCAAGCACAGAGCAGCCAGGGCTGCAGAGCTGGCAGTGTGTGGGCTGGGTTAAGTGGTCCTGGGAGCCTGAATGGCTGGGAAGGAAAGCCCCACCCAGACTGAACACCTTCAGCCAAAGCGTGGCAGCAGGAGACAAACTGCACTCAGACAAAATCCAAGTGTCCTGATTCGTTCGGCTTCAGGAACTCTGATGGTGAAAGCGATGGTAGACATGGCTGGGTAAGTAGGCCGGGAGCCCTGACACCAGGCCACAAATGAAGACAACCCACGGGCATCAAAGCTCAGGAAGGGTGTCTAACACTGCAGTGTGACTATCAGAGCTGTATATAATAAAGGCTACTTAGAGAAGGACTAATGTGACGAGCTGGCGGAAGCAGAATGACCAACTATAGTGAGTTGGCTGTTATAATAGTCCAGACACAGGCACAGGGAGATGGCTAAGAAAATGAGGTGGCGAGTGACTGGGGAAAGAGCTCAGCCTCACCAGAGACACTTGTCATGGGGACGTCACTCAACCTCGCACAGACATTTGCCTTTCTCAGTTTCAACTAGGCCAGCACTGGAAAGCACATTGGGGTCTGTGCACATGTGCACACAGGACCCAGGCTGTCTGTGAAATCAGCAGGTAGCTATTTTAGGAGTAGTCTGTATACACACGCAAACATGTACATATGCCACACACAGAGACACAAAAAAGTACACACACACACACTTATTGTACTGAGAACTCTGACTCGACAACAGCAGTGGGAAAGAAGGGGTGGGGAGGGAGGGGCGGGATGGAGCACAATGGAAGGAATCTGAATGGAACACACAGACAGAGCAGATGATGACAATTTACTCAACATAACTTTTAAGCAAAGAAATAAAGTATGCCATGCAAGATTAAAGAGATGTGGTGAGCAAGACAGAGCAGACACAAGCAGCAGAGTCCACAGGCCATCAGGAGACTGGCCACTGCAAGAATCCAGCCCTCTAGAGGTGGCTGGCTGGGTTATGGAATGGAGATGGAAAAGAAGCTAGGGAGACCAGAGTTGTTTCAATGGACTCTGAAGGACCCAGTGGCTGCTTGAATAGAGCAGAGGGGGAGCGGGGGGGGGGGGGGGGGGGGGGGGGGAGGGAGGGAGAGACATGAGCCTGGGATCAACAACTATATAGTTAATGAAAATGTGGAAAACTGAACAAAAAAATAAGTCTGGAAGTCAGAAGAAAAAAAAAAAAAAACAAACTCCCTTTACAG
Organism: Mus pahari; assembly: GCF_900095145.1. NCBI lineage: Eukaryota > Metazoa > Chordata > Mammalia > Rodentia > Muridae > Mus > Mus pahari. The sequence goes on from NC_034590.1 coordinate 69,899,011, forward strand.
TATAAATAATAATTTGGAAACAAGTGTCTATAAGAAATGGTCAGAAACCACTGAGCAAAACAGACTGAATTCTGGGTAAGGACCCTCACAACTACTAAGGACCAAGTAGTGCATGCCATCAGGACCCCTCCTGGGGTCCCCACCATAGACTCCCTCCCACCAAGCGTCTGCTAAGCCATGACTACATGCCAGGGCATGCTACACACCAGCAATAAGCTACACCAGAGCAGACACTTGCCCTGGCTTCATACACAGGACAGTCAAACAAGAAAGAGATGAGACAACAGGCAAATAAGGTGCTGAGGGAAACGCCAGGCATCATGGGAGCGTAAGAAGAACCGTCCTAGGGAAATGGGTCTAAGTGACAAGGACAAATTTTAGCATGAGAAAGTGTTTTAGAAGCCGGGCAGTGGGGGTGCACACCTTTAATCCCAGCACTCGGGAGGCAGAGGCAGGCGGATTTCTGAGTTCGAGGACAGCCTGGTCTACAAAGTGAGTACCAGGACAGCCAGGGCTACACAGAGAAACCCTGTCCCCCCCACCCCCCCAAAAAAAAAAGTTTTAGAAAGGGTTCAGAAAGAAGAAATCAGACCTTGGTAAGACTGCAAGCCACTGATTAGTGAGGACAGATGCTACTGCCTTGATGTGAAACAAGAAACTACATTAACACTTTAGAAATGGAAAAGCCACAAAGCCCACAGTGAAGGAGTGGACGCTGGCAGGCTCCATCGGCACTGGTTCAAAAAGAGGGGATGACGGAAGACAGCCTGGGCTAAGAGGGGGGTGGACAAATGGTCACAGTGGCAGAGGGGAGAAACCTGCTCTATTGGGCCAAGAGGGTGCACCGGTCTCCGAAGCACCTGACCAAAGTCCAGCTGGCCAGGAAGGAGCCTGGCGGGGAGACGGGGCGGGGGGCGAGGGGCTAAAGGGACCTCCTAGCACCCGGTCATAAGCGCAAAAGCACCTGTAACTCCAAGCTCTGTGGACTCTAATGCCCTCCCCACACACACAAACACACACACACACACACACACACACAAATAAACAAATGAAGAAAGTTTTTAAGAAAATTTGGATACAATGGGCTACGGAGAACAAAAGTGGAGCAGAGCCTGAGGACAGCGTAAGCGATCCCCTACAGGTTTCCAGTGTAAGCACCGATGCTGGGCGCACTGTCTTCGCGTGACAAGTGAGCTTTGCACAGCCCAGACTCACCAACCTGGACAGAATAAGAAATCAGATGGGGAAGAAGACAAAAGAGACAATAAAACAAAGCTGGCGGCTTGTCCCACAGATGGGGAAGTGTCCTTTCTGCGGTTACAGTAGGCTGGTTACAGTACTCAGGAGGACGGCTACCTGCTGGATCCACAGCAGCCTGGGTCCCATGTGCACGTGTGCATGGACACTAATTCGCTTTCAGGTGCTGGCCAAGTTGAAACTGAGGAAAACTGCAAGTGTCTCTGCTAAGCATCTGCAGGCCTTGGACACCCTCTGCTGGGACTCTGATGAAGCCCAGATGCTGCACCATTAACGAGGGAGGGGGAGACCTCTTCTCAGACACTGAGCTCAGTACGGACACCCTCCTGCCCCCAGTGTGGCCACAGCTTCAGACGTGCCTTTCCTCTCTGGAAACCGTGAGAAGCACTGTGCAGTAAGGACAGCATTGTAAGCAAAGACACGTGAGTCCTGAAACGGGCATTACTGCTTTCTAAGGAGCATTCAAAGCAATAAGGAAGGTTCTTTTCAATTAAGGTTCTTAGGTTTAAAGTAAGAAGTCACAACTAGAAACACTCAAGCAGAAGGTGAACGAAGAGTCTCGGTGCTGCTACTTTCCGAAGGACAGGAAGGCCTGCTGGAGTGGCCGCCTCTGGAGTGTGGTGTCCATTTTACAGCAGGGCAGTGCAGGGAGGAGGAACAGAACTCAAGTGGACTGCATTCGTTCCTGGAAAAATGTGCACCAAGCAGAGAAAACACTAAAGCCTGAGACCATACAAGTGAGACAGTGGGCTGGGGAGAGCCATTGGCCAGGGAAGTACCTGCCAGGCAAGCATGAGGGCTTGTTCAGTAAAAGTCAGGTAGAGGAGCTGTGTGTGTGTGTGTGTGTAACTGGTTTGCGGGGTGCTGAGGTAGGCGGATCACTCCAGCCCCAACAGACCAATAAACTCTGGGTTCAGTGAGAGACTGGGTCCCTGATGATGACGGCAATAATGTAGAGAACAGTAAAGTAAGACACTTGTCACTGACCCCCAGCTTCCATACCTACACATGCACATGGGGACACACAGACACACAAAGACGTGCAGCTGCACACAGGAGCATATACCTTAGAGGCAGAAAGAGTACATACAAAATCTCCTACAACCAGGGAGAAGACAGCAGACGTGATGGAGGAGGAGCGGGCAGCAGCGGTGTGGCTAACCATCATCACTGGACGGAGTAAGGGGTCCCGGCTTGTGGGGAAGCTTGAACTGCACTGACTTTTCAGAGGTAAGAATGTCTTCATTCCAAATCTAATCTAAAAGAGACTAAGGATTTTAAACAAACAAAAGGCTCAGCTCTGAGTCTGGGGAGGACAAACCTCAGGCTGATGGTGTTTACCTCTAAAAAATCTAAAGCATCCCTGCAAAGCATCTCTCTTGGCTTCCCATCTCCTGGTGCTACACACAATTCTCAAAAGCTCAAAAAGTATGCTATGAAGACAAGAGCCTCCAGACTCATAACAGGAAATGGGGCCTTCTCCCAGGTTATTTTCTGGCTTCAATGAAGGCAGAGAATGGGGACCACACTGTAGCAGAAGGATTTATAAATATAAATTACAGGATAAGACTATTTTCCAAACATCTGTCAAAAAAGTTAATTTGATCCAAGAAGAAAGGGGAGTGGGGGAGCCAGAGGGAGGCCAAATGCAGTGACTAATGGGTGTGACTTCAGTGGATCTGGGTGGGGTGTCGGCTTCAGTTCCCAGCACGTCTCCGCTTCAGTAATACCTCGTCAGTCTAACGAGGCACTGGCCTGAGCGCTCTCCTCCAGTTCTCTGCACTGCTAGTGGACAGTTCTAATTAAATGTGAAACTACAGGCCTGGGACTCTGACCCACCACCTCAAGTGGGAGGGAACGCAGACACCACGTGGCCCAGTTCAGAGATACTAGCTTCTAAGTGAGTCAGACCAGAGTGCAAATGAAAAGCCTGCTGCCTACCTACTGGCTGTACAATCCTGCATCCACAGCCTGATGATGTCTTCTGAGTCGCTTTGCCCATCCACTGAAAATGGCTGTGTCGTGGAGCTGCTCCACATTAAGTGGACATACACACTGTACCTGGTATAATGTCTGCCATTTAAAGGCCTTGGCAAGAAGACTGGCAATGGGAGGTTTTCAAAGCCCTGTCCCTGCCTGATGCAGTAGTGGATCAAGGATGGTTCTGAAACAAACTCACCCATATTTACAAGGTCAGATACCAAGATGTGTTAGAACAACACAGGCAGCAAACAGACAGCCCTGACCATCTATCTGTCCAGTCTGTTTCGTTTACTGGTGTCTGTGTGCTCACGCACGGACACAAATGATGACTGACTGAGATACATGTAAGAACAACTTTGAAAAGTTCTCCATTTTTCAGGACTGAAGAGATAGCTCAGCAGCTGGGGGCATCTTACTACTGCTCTTTCAGAAGACCCAGGTTCAATTCCTAGCCCCCACACAGTGGCTCATAATCATCTATGACTCAAATTCCAAGTGGTGCACTTACATACATACAGGTAAAACATTTATATTCACAAAAAAGAAAAGGTTTTTCAACTTTTTAAAATTCTGAGCAGAAATGATCTACTGCCCAGCTCCATGTTAATCAAACACAGGCTGAACTTGAGACAAAAATCCCAACTTGTAAGTGCTCTGCTGTGTACTACAGGGCAAGATGCTCTCTGCCATTGTTAGACCCAGTGCAGGATGACCAAGAGCGAACAGCCACTGTCCAACCTCTCAGTCAGACCTAGAAGGGCAATTAAATGAAAACCTCTTCACTTTTCCAGGTTCTGCGCCACCCCCATGCCCCCACCCCACAGCCCTGCCCCACCCCCATTTACTTCAGTGACTGCGAGGCAAAGAAGATACCGATACTGCCAGCACCCCTCACAGTGAAGGAAATACAGCACTTTAGAAATCCCCCAAAGAAATGGAAAGGTAAAAAGGATAGCCACTACCTTTCCCCAGGTTACAGGGCAGAATGAAGAAAGGAGTCTAAAAGGAGGCAGAGCCACGCTCTGACTGCCACGCCCTCCATGCCCTCATCCTAGCACACAGCCTGCTCTTCCTTCCCAGGGTGGTTCCCTACTGCATCCCTGGCAGGCGCATGCTCCTGACCCTGGCATCAGAGACAGGCATTAGGATTGTGTGTACACTAAAAGGGGGGACAGACCCTCCAGAAGATTATAACAAGCTGGCACAGTTGCCCATGGTGGTCTGTCTGTCCAGAGGCTTCTAAAGTGAAGAACAGAAGCGTCAATCCTGCATGGAGATGGGGGAGTCACGGGTATAGAAAAACCAGCTGCTCTCTGTGCTTCAAATGCACATAACTGGAAGCAGAGCTGCCCCACCCGTCTCTGTGATTGCTGTAAAGATGGACTGAGATTGCTTAGAGGCAAGTCCTTACAGACCGAAGTATACAGTGGTTCTCGTACACTATCCACAGCTGTGCTGATCATATATAACTACAGCTGTGCTAGGTTATCATGTACAGCATGCCACTAACTTACATGAGAAGCTAGAAGGCTCCTGAGCCTCTGTGTCTTTATTTATGACATGAAGGCACTGGGCTAGAAAATTCCATTAGTTCATGCTTTTTTTTTTTTTTTTTTTTTTTTTTTTTCTTTTTTTAAGGCAGGATCTTATGATGAAGCCCATGCTGGCTTTGAGCTTGAGTCCCTCCTGCTTGGCCTCCCAACTTCTGAGATCACAGGTGAATGCAGCCATGCCTGGCTCCCTGAAGCAAACTAGTGATTGCTAAGTGATTGGTTAATAAGCACTGTCCGAGACCAAAGCTGGACTGTAAGTCAGAGCGCCTACATTTCAGAGGTGTAGGACCAGGATTCAAAACAGATGGGAAGCTTGCTCTCGCCCCTCGTTCCCTCAGCCAATGTCAGCCTCACCATCTACTCGAGATGACCATTTACGTGATTACATGTGTGAAACTCAGCAAGTTGCGATTTCAATCGGTTTCTTTCATTTGAAAAATGTTGATCTTTTTGACTTGAATTCCATTCCTGGTCCAATTTTCTTTTCACTAAAGTGAGAAAGCAGTGCCACCTACTGGATCCCTTTAGATATTGCTTTTGCAGTTTTTGGCGTGAAAAGAAAATTCTGCAGTCCAAATTTTTTACAATCTATCGAGGCCAGATAATTTAAGTGTCCCACCAGGGTAAGTTGTATGAAACTAAATACCACAAGGTTAAGATCAGGGGAGTTATGCTGAAGGAGATACCTCCCTCTCAAAATTCCCAAACTATGACAGTCCCAAACAAAGCCGTTCCACCTGCATTCACTGACCAGCATGGCAGGCCTGGGCTGGGAGCACTGTGCCAGTACAGTGGTGAACACTCAAGGTGTGCACACTCACCATGGGGTTCAGATCCTAGTGAGCACCATTCCCATGGGTTGCTGAACTCTACACACATGCCAGTCTCCTCATCCACACTACTATCGTGTGTAATTTAACCCCAGCCAGCTGAGGGCTGAAGTACGGTTGGTTTCCTGCAATTAGGGATGAGAAAAGAGAGCCAGTTTTCCCGGACTCTCCTCGGTAAGCAGCAGTCAGCTCAAGATGAAATCCAGAGCAGTCTGACTCTGATGTGGGTGTTTCTCATTGGCTTCCCAGTTAGCAAAGATGGCAGCCAGCAGCCTCCCAGAAGAGCGGATGCCAAAAAGATACCCAGGTCAGGGGAGCCGACCTGCACACATTATAGGCAATGTCCTGGATGTACATCTGAAAGGCTGCAAGCAAACTGCAAAGCCGATTCTATCTCCCACCCTCCCGACCCCATCCAGTAACCATTCCCCCAGGCACAGCCCCCCAGCTACCAGAGTCTCTGGGGTCTCCAACATTTGTTCAAAGTTCACCTACATCATTGCAGAACCCATGCAACTCACCGTCCAAGGTAACTTTTTAATCAATTCAGTGAAGACCATGATCTGGAATACATACATAATTGCCTTTCCTCTTACACACACACACACACACACACACACACACACAATGACTGTTCATCTGTATTTTACATTCTTTAGTCCCACCATACTTAGTTGAATAGGTATGCAGTAGGTGCTTAATGCTGGGGTAGTGAACAGAGGGTTGGAGGGGAGAGTAGGTAAAGATTTCAATCACATACTCAAAGACATACTTGCCAAGTAAATGAAATTGTATTACATAAAATTAATATGAAATTTTATAGCCGGATGAGGTGGGTCACACCTTTAATCCCAGCACTCAGGAGGAAGAGGCAGGCAAATTTCTGAGTTCGAGGCCAGCCTGGTCTACGAAGTGGGTTCCAGGACAGCCAGGGCTATGCAGAGAAACCCTGTCTCGAAAAACCAAAAAAAAAAAAATATATATATATATATTACACAAAGTTAATTAGAATAAAGTAGTCCTCAATAATGCCAGCAGAAGATTAAGCAAGGGATTGAACACCGGATCACAAGTCCTGGTGTGTGCTTTTCAAAGACTACACACACACACACACACACACACACACACACACACACACACACAGTGAGCTGTGCACACCATGCTGGAAGGCAGACTGGACAATGCTGTGGCAGACAGAAAAGGCTGCACCAGGACCCTAGAAACTCTGGTCCAGAATTCATGTTCTTAGAAATGTGCCGTTCTCAAAGACCTGTAACCTTTGAGTTTAAACGTCTCACTGTCACTCACAACTACCTTTCCAGCCCTCTGTTTCCCTTCGCTAATTAGAAACCTCTAGCAACTATCAGGTATTCTTTAATTCTGAACATGTACACGTAGGTTTGGTTTATTTTTTTTGTTTTGAGATGGAGTGCCATGTAGCTCAGGCTGGCCTCAAACTTTCTATGTAACAGAGGCTAACTCTGAACTGCTTCTTAATCTCCTTGCCTCTATTTACCACCATGACTGACTAGAATTCAAGTTTTTCTACTAAATCCTACAGCTGTTTAGTATCTGTAGCCTCCTGTCAAACAGACTGACAATCTCAATCAATACCACACATCACCTCTGGGACATTTCAACCCCTCTAGGGAACAGCAATTGCTGACGTGCTTTATTCCAGCCTCTGAGCTCTGACACTTTCAAAGAGCATCCCTTAAAATGTCACAATGATGTCCAAATTTTATAAAAGCTTCTCCTCAGCATGCCCACAAACTGAAGGCAGACTGGCCAGAGTGGGAAGGCCACATTCTGAGTAACAATAGTCTAGTTTGATTTTGTTTGGTTGTTTTGTGAGACACCGTTTCTCTGTGCAGCCCTGGCTGTCCTGGAACTTGCTCTAGACAAGGCTGGCCTCGAACTCAGAGATGCTCCTGCCTCTGCCTCCCAAGTGCACCGCCACCACCTGATTTGATCTCTTATAACACATAAACTCACTGTGGGATTAATCACCGTCACTTGACTGGACTTGCCTGTGACAGTGTTTCCAGAGACTTAGCTGAGGATGAAAATATCGACTGTCCATTGTGGGCAGCACCACTTCAAGGGCTGAGGTCTCAGACTAGATAACAAAAGGGGGGAAGTGTACGCAAGCTGAGCTTCTCACACTTACATCCACCTCTCTCTGCCTCCTGACTCATCACCTCACTGTGCTGCCGACATGCCCTCCCCTCCATGATGGAGTGAATCTCCGCAAACTATACCAAGTACCTGCTCCCTCCTAGAGTTGCTTTCTGCCAGGTGCTGTCACAGCAACAGGAAATGTAGGCAGGCCAGTATGGAAGGGTACCGGGAGAGAGGCTGCTGCGTGACCACCTGATAGCTTGGCTTTCGGGGGCCTTTGGAACTGGGTTATGGGTAGGATGTAGAAGAGTTTGGAGCTATGGATGAAAGAAACTCTACAATGCTAAAATAACTTAATGGGCTATTCTGGTGGGAGTGTAGAAACCCAAAAGAAGCATGGTCATTGGGGACGATACTCACAAAATGGACCCCATCAGGACCAGAGTATGTATGGTGTGGATTCTGCTCACTGCTCTCAGTCAGGTTCACGGAGCAGAAAGTATGCAGTCTGAGGAACAGCCTCATCAGATTTACAGTTGGAAGCGAGAAGAGTTCAGTGAAAGCAGCTTGAAATGTTGAAGAGATTAGCACCATTAAAGAGATACAATGAGTGCTGAAATGAGAGGTGAGGTGTCCAGGAGCAAGGTAACATCAGGTGGGCTGGGCTCTTCATGTGAATAAATAGGAACAAAGTAGAAAGCTAGCTTAGGGCCAGCACTTGCTCTCTCTACTTTCTGACAGTGGATACAATGTCTGATGCATCCTGTTCCTGCAGCCTCGCCTTCCTGTCCTGATCAACTGTATCCCTTCAAACTGTGAGCTAAAAGAAACCTGCCTCTCTTCAATCTCTCTTCTCAGATATCTCATCATAGCAGCCAAAAAGTACTAGTTTATCACGTACTTGTTTTTGTCTTTTATCATACAGTCAGCAGTTAAATCCCTTCTGTCTGGACCATTTACATACTTCATGCTCTCTTACATCACACATCACCCCTTTCAGGTCATTCCCTGTTGGTAAAATGTCTGTGAGCAGAAAAGCTCAGTGCTTAGAAATTAAATGTAGCTGTTCTGCCCTTTTGCCTGAAACAGTGCTAGAGGCAAGACTGCTCACTAGTGGGTGACAGCCAGCACTTTCCAGTTCAGACTTCTGGCACCTGCTGCACGTGATGAGGGTCCATTTTTACTCTCATTAGTAAGGAAAGCTCTTCTCCCTGGTAGCTTCAAGTTTCCCCCTTCAAATTTATTCTAAAGTTCTGAAGTTTCTTTTCCACACCCTTTTGTCTTTATCTCAGCCTAGAGCACTTGCTCAGCCACTTCCCTATACTTCAATTCCTGTGCCAGAATGTTCATTATTGTGTTTGATGGCTTTAGGTAAGTCTCTACATTTCTTTGATTTGCTTTTTGTTTGGTATAGACTTTCTTTAAAGATTTATTTTTTATTATATCTAAGTATACTGTAGCTGTCTTCAGACACACCAGAAGAGGGAGTCAGATCTCATTACAGATGGTTGTAAACCACCATGTGGTTGCTGGGATTTGAACTCAGGACCTTTGGAAGAGTAGTTAGTGCTGTTAACCACTGAGCCATCTCTCCAGCCCTATTTATTTTAATCTAGATTTTTTATTAAAGATGTATTTATGTATATGAGTGCTCTGCATGTATGCCTGCATGACAGAAGAGGGCATCAGATACCATTATAGATGGCAGTAAGCCAACATGTGATTGCTGGGAATTGAACTCAGGACCTCTGGAAGAGCAGCCAATACTCTAAACTGCTGAGCTATCTCTCCAGCCCAGAGACAGTCTTAATATATTCACCAATAGTCACAAAGATTGTCTATGGCTTTAAAAAAAAAAAAAAAAAAAAGATTGAAACCGCACCTTCTGGGGCTGAGGAAATGGGCTGGTGGTTAAAAGCAATCACTCAGCACTGCTCTTGCTGAAGACCAGAGTTCAGTGTCCAGCACCTCCAGCACACAGCTCACATCACCTGCAACTCTGGCTCCAGGGAGCCATGGCACAGCCACTCTCTGCAGGCTCCTGCCCTGGCACACATATCTTCTGTAGGGACCTGTGCATGTACACTTACACACATACACACACACACACACAGTCTCTGTAGGCACCTGTAACCATACACACAGACACATGATCACAAGTAATACAGATAAATCTTTTCGGACAATGCTTTTAAGCTTCAGCTGATATTGCAAGTGCTCCTTTGAAAGTTGCTAAAGAATTCTAAACTGACAAAGCTAATTAACTGGAGGACTACGGAATAAAATGTAATACACATAACAAGCACATACTCAATAAACATTTCCTAAGCATCTAGTTCTGAATCCCAGCTCTGCTATTTGCCTGCTGTGCAATCTTAGGAAAGTTACTAAATCTCTCTGTACCAGTTTCTCTTCTATAGATGAACAACTGTGGAGTTAAAACACAGTAAAGATGGAAAGTGTTTGCTGCCTGGTAGTGAATCAGGTACTCACTAAATAGTAGTTATTAAGCGCTCACTAAATATTAGTTACTGCTACTACTGTTAGGGTTAACTGTTCATTCCACGTTCCCAAGCTTCCACAAAGGAGGTAAATTTCCCAGTGCCCATCTTGAAAGAACCTCTCAATCCCTCTGGGCTGTAGCTTTCTCCTCCTCTGCAGCTCTAGGTAGTTTATCCATGAGCTCTGAAGGCTCCTCCCAGATGCTACACCATGGGGAACTGTCTACATGCACACACAACACTGCCCGGCTCGGAGGACCAGGCTTTGCGATAACGGGACGACTTCATTTCCATTTGTTCTGTTATTTTGGAGGGAAGAGGATCAGGTCAAGAGTCATGGCAAGCTTTTAGTCAAAGTTAAGCAACATTTGCCAGTCAGTTTTATCTGAACTCCATTTTCCTGTTACCCATCTTGTCTAAACTTGTTCAAAACTCACAAGCAGAAAGAGAAGCCGGGTACTGGTGCTTACCCCAACCCTCACCAACTGTGAGTCTCTAGCCATGGGGTTCTTGAGGGTTTAACTACAGCAGTGGGTACCACAGAACGCTTGGTAGACACTGGCTCTGAATGCTACCATTGCCTCTGACTGCAAGACTCTACCAGATGTAGAGTCAGGGACCAGCTGCAGGGTGAGTCACCCTCCCTCCCTCCCACACCAGGACAGCCAGCCTTGGCAATGGCAAACAGCCCAGCAATGGCAGCCTCACAAGTCTCTGACTTAATCTCAAATGTTTTTACTAAGTAAAAACCATGTCCCAAGCATTGTGGCAGGGAGTTGGGGGGGGGGGGGAAGGTCAGCATTGCTCATGTCAGTCTGACCCCACAAAGCTTACAGAGGGAAGAAGGACAGGCAGCTGGACAGAGCAGCACATCTGGCAGAGGAGACCTGGAAGATGTGCAAGGACTCCAGGGACTCAGAAGATGAAGTTGGGACATGAAGGGGAGACTTCTGGAGTAGGAAGTTCTAAAGACACCACCTAGCATAAATCTGCTTGCTGAAGCACAAAACACAATTTTTCTGTCCTTGGTTTACTTGACCACTGCATCTCCTTAAAAAACAAAGCAACAGAACCAGCCAAGCCCACAGTTTACCGAGATGGGAGGGAAGAAAGCAGAGACACTGGGCCCCAGACCCAGCAGCACGCGCTCTTCCCTTAGCCATGGACACTGCTTCTTGGTCACTCCACTGCCCGCTCCTCCTCCAGCCTGGGCTTCTCCTCCAGCCTGGGCTTCTCCTCCAGCCAGGGCTACTCAGTCCTTCTCTACTGCACTACCTGTTGCCAGCCTGTGTCACACATGACTTTGTGGCTTTGTCATCGCCCCACATTTATAGTTCAGTTTTCTCCAGGTTCAGGGATCCCAACGGCTACTTGCCGTCAACACGGGGGTTTAAAGACACTGCCCATGCCTGTGGCCATCTTACTTCAGGATCTGTGCTTTTCCTTCCCGCCCACCCCTCCATGTCACTAAGCTTCCTGTGGCTATCACCTTTCATCTATCCAGTTACTTCAAGCCAGAAATCCAAAGTCACCCTTGACATCTTTATTTCCTTTTATCTCAAAAGCAAACCACAAGAGATCCTAGTGATTTTCTCTCCTAAACCCCCAACTCTGTCGTCTTCTGAGCTGGGTATGTGACTCAGTGGTAAAGAGCTTGCCTAGCATGTGCCTGGGCCTGGATGTCATCTGTCTTCCCTACCCTGCTATGGCCCATTCCAAACTGTCATCTCTTGCCCATGGCACTGCAAGGTCCTTCTCACTGTCTCTCCAGTCACTCTTGCTCTTCAAAATAAAGAAAAGCTAAACCATTGTGTAAATCTGGTTAGAGCACATGCCTCTGTCCTGAGGATGAAATCTCGAAACTCCCCATGGGCTGGCCTAGGGCTACCCTCACCTCCCTTCTGTTCCCTCAGACTCACCGTGTACCCTTTCTACTCAGTGGCCTTTCAAGCTCAGCCTCCTCTCCTGGAAAGCTCTCTCCATTCAGCACCCACTCCTTTCACATACTGCCTTCTATTCAGAACCTGGATTATAATGTTAGCAACCAAATCCCCTCCTGGGACCAGGGCAGGCCATCCTCCTGTCTTAGCCAGACAGCTAGAAGAGAGGGGTGTGCCTGCACCCAGCCCTCCTTCACCACTGTGCTCTCAGCACTGAACACAGGAGCCAACCCTGGGCAGGCACTCAGGAATGACAGACAGGGTATCCGAGTGTGGCATTCACACAGCAGAGATTATGAACAACAGGGTTTCTGAGCAAAAGCAATATGAAGACTTTACAAAAGGTGGGAGAGGACTGTTTTGGTTTGGTTGGTTGTTTTGGTTTGGGTTTTGGTAAAGGTTGTCAGAGTGGGGAAAGCAGCCTCGGCACTAACACCTCAGCTTGGGCGCTCTCTAGACCCTATGGAGTGCATCCTCCCAGTCAGTTCCCACCAGCACTGAGAGACGAGAACAAAGCCACCACCACAGTGGTTTGTGGTGAGTGTAAATATGAGGCAGATGCAGAGTCCCCGCCACAGGTCCCCGCCACAGGGATGCTCACAAAGGTCCCGGATAAGAACAAACAGGCTCTGCCTCGCCTTCCTCTCTTCACTTTTAGATACAGAGACAGCAATGGCTACAAAATAGCTTCAATTTCAGTTCCTTTCTTTCTCTCTTTTGAGGCAGGATCTCACTGCACACATCAAGCTGATGTGGAACTCTCTATGTAGACCAGGCTGGCCTCAGACTCACAAGGATGCACCTGCCTCTGCTTCCCACTCGCTGGGATTAATAGCATGTGCAACTATGTCCGGCATAATTTAGGTTGCTTAGGTTTACTGAGAATGATAAACACAACTGAACACTTCCATTTAGACAAAAGTCACCTTGCCTATTTTGGGGGAGGACAGGACTGAAGATTGAGACCTGGGCTTCCAGCATGGTGGTAAAGCCCCACTGCTGAGCAACACACCCAGCCTTTTTTCATCCTTAGACAGGCCCTAACATGGCTTCCTAGGCAGGCCTTGAACTCACTCTGAACCTGGGCAGGATCTGACCTTGTAATCCTCTTGCTACACACAGCCTTCTGCAAGCCTATGCCACCACGCCCAGCTCACCACTCTCTTAATCCCCAAGGAATTATTCAGAAATCAGCTAGCTCACCTTTCCCTTTGAGAAAACAGGATCAGGATTTAGAACTGACTTCTCAGAGTGCTTGTGTGTCCTGCAAAACTTGTTCTCACAGTGGAAGGCATTCCTCCATACCACCCCGAACAGCAGGCTCACAGGGACACTTACAACACCATTCTGTCTGTTCAGCTCTTCTTGGGAGTCCAGCTTCCCGGGTGCATGGCCCTTGCACTAACCAAAACTCAGAACACTTGGAGAGCCCTCTTACCTTGTGTTCACAGGGAGCACCGTAGTAGCCATCATTCAGCCCAAAAATGATTTCATTCTGGTTGCGGGCATGGATCTGAGAAAGGAGGAAAGCATAACATTAGTTGATCTTATTCCAGATGTCAGGGCATGACAGCTGAAACTTCCATGCCAAGGAACAGGCTGGCTCTATCTAAACAAAGGGGCAGCAAAGAAATCAGGTCCCAAAGGCCAGTGAGTGACAGAGGGGACAGTCCATCCAGCTTTAGTCAAAAACCTCACAAACACCACGTGAGGCTACTGGAGCCATTAGTGATTGTCACCAACATTGTTAACTTGTGATGGGACAGTTATGTCTGAAGGACAGGGGACAGTGGCAAACTACTTAAAAATTAAAAAAAAAAAAAAAAAAAAAAAAAAAAAAAAAAAAAAAAAAAAAAAAAACTCTACTAATGCTTTAAAATTGTGATGTCAGATTAGCTTCTACTTTCTGGTCTTTTTGAGATCAACTGCCCTGTGCTGACCCGGTCGGAAGAATACAACATGGAAGGATTAAAGAACAGGGACTGGAGATGGTTCCAGGCTTAAGGGCACTGGCTGCTCTTCTAGAGTATCAGGATTCCATTACCAGACCCATGCAAGGTGACTGGCTATAGCGATCGTCCCAGAGAACCCAACCTCCTCTGCCCTCCAGGAGCACAGTGCACACACAGTGTACAGACTCACAACAGTCAAAACACCCACACACATAAAATAAAAATAAATCTTTTAAAAAAAAATAGATTAAAGAAGTAGTGAGACACGGTGGCACAGACCTGTAATCCTTACTCTGTGGGAGGCGAGCAAAGGCAGAAAGATCGTAAGTTTAGACCAGCCCATGCTTCTCGAAAAACACATGGGGGTAGGGGAAGGAAACAAGAACTGAGATCTAAAATAGTACTCAACTATGAAATGAACACCCAAATTTACTTCTTTCATCAGAAAGAATTGTGGTCAAAAAAAAGGCCCTGCTTTTGAAATGAAGATTTCAAGTGAAGAGTTACAAAAGGGTGAAAACTTGGGCTTCCCGTGAGGAAAGCCTCACCAAGAGCAGGAACAGCCAGAGCCATCCACCAGCAGACAGCCCCGTGAGCACCGGCCTCTACCGCCCTCCTTTCATGATCCACACACTTCCCGTTTACCTGGTTGCTTACTGAGCCAAACACAGCAACAGCAAAGAGGTTCTGTAATCACTAATGTGTACTGACCACTGTAGGTCAAGCAAGAAGTTTTCTGCTTCACAGGCAAAATGTTTCAAAAACCTGTTTCAAGATTAGATGGGTCTGAAACTTTAGAAATATTTGTACCTGAAGAGAGAAGACTAAAATTATGCTCATCAAAATGTTACCAACTGTAACTGGGAAGTGATCTCACTGGCCCAAAAACAACTATTACTTTTTAAATTGAAAGAAGAATATGAATGTCACTAAAGAAAGGGGAGAGAAAGTATGGAGAGAAATACTTCTACATAAAGTCAGATTTCCAAAGAGTTATGCAAAGCTGGCCACTGAATTAGTTTACTGAAAAATTAGATATGAGCTAAAAAGCTAACAGCCCAGGTCTGGCCCAGGTCTGGGGCAACATCAAAGGCAGCCAGTCTTTGCAGCCAGATGCCCAGCATGCTTCCAACCCCGCAGCCAATCGCCTGCAGCGGCACACCCTTTAATTCGTTCCCACCTCAGTGAGGTGGAGAAGCCCTGCTCTAAAGAGTGTCCAAAAGACAGAAGGTCATAGCTGCATGGGAAACTGTCTGGAGAAGTGAGACCAAAAACCCACCTGTCTACTGATGTATTAGAGATCAGGAAATATAAATCTCAGCGCAATCTCTCTGTTTTTGACTAATAAAAAATACACTGGCAGACAGGCACTGGGCGACTCTACCTTGGAGAAGAAAATCAACTAAACATGGGGAAAGGAGATCCTAAGAAGCCAAGAGGCAAAATGTCCTCATATGCATTCTTTGTGCAAACCTGCCTGGAGGAGCACAAGAAGAAGCACACGGATGCTTCTGTCAACTTCTCAGAGTTCTCCAAGAAGTGCTCAGAGAGGTGGAAGACCATGTCTGCTAAAGAAAAGGGGTAATTAGAAGATATGGCAAAGGCTGACAAGGCTCGTTATGAAAGAGAAATGAAAACCTACATCCCCCCCAAAGGGGAGACCAAAAAGAAGTTCAAGGACCCCAATGCACCCAAGAGGCCTCCTTCAGCCTTCTTCTTGTTCTGTTCTGAGTATCGCCCCAAAATCAAAGGAGAGCATCCTGGCTTATCCATTGGTGATGTTGCAAAGAAACTAGGAGAGATGTGGAACAACACTGCAGCGGATGACAAGCAGCCCTAGAGAAGAAGGCTGCCAAGCTGAAGGAGAAGTACGAGAAGGATATTGCTGCCTACAGAGCTAAAGGAAAACCTGATGCAGCGAAAAGGGGGGGGGGGGTCAAGCCTGAAAAAAGCAAAATAAGAAGAGGAAGATGATTAGGAGGATGAAGAGGAAGAGGATGAGGAAGAGGAGGGAAAAGTGGAAGACAAAGATGAAGATGATGAATAAGTTGGTTCTAGAACAGTTTTTTTTTCTTATCTATAAAGCATTTAACCCTCCTATACACAACTCACTCCTTTTAAAGAAAAAAATTGAAATGTAAAAAAGAAAAAAGAAAAGAAAAGAAAAATACACTGAATAAAACAGACTATAGGACAGAGCACACATTATAAAACACAGAGCTCTTAGATCATGGAGAGAAATGTGTGTCTCATTCATCCTCTTTAATTGACTCAGCTGTGCTGGGACGATCACATGAAAAAATAGACAAGAACTGTGTTTATTAATAACTTATAATTAATAATCTATCCTCAAGGCTGCTCCCATATCTTTATAAATCACTCACTGTCTCTGAGCTTCTGTTCCTCACAGCACTGAAGAGAGGCCCTGAGCATTGTGTGCGTGTAAATCCAGAAGAAGAGGATACAGCCACCAGGCTTCACCCACTCAGCTCCAAACATGAGGGCTCAGCCATCACATGTCAGGGTGCTGCATGCCCTGTGCCAACACTATCAACAAATGCTTCAAATTCCCCCACTTCTTCTGATTTTCTCAGCTCAAAATGAAGAAATCAACTTCTGGGCCCACTCTCAACTTCTCTTCTCTGGTTGACTCTAACTCATTCTTCCAGATTTACTTGGGACCAACATCATCTAAACTATGAATGAAGAATTCTATTTGCTGACAGCAGATTTTACACGACACACTCATGGAGCATTTACCACTGCACATTGACTATCTGGGGCCATAAAATGAACCTTAAGAAAGACAGTTCAAAGCAATGAAACCATAGAAATGACTTTCCCTAAACTCAATAGAATTAAAGTAGATATCAACCATAGGAAGATATCCAGAAAACCCACAAATATTTAAAAGTTAATAGCATACTCTTATGCTCAAAGAATAAAGATACATTTGAAAATATTTGGAACTAAGTAAAAACACAAGGGGAAATTTCTGGACTGTGCCTAAAGCAATGCTTTAAAAAAATTTACTAAATGCTTATTCTGAAGATAGAAGTAAGTTCTCAAATCAGGAATTCTGTTTTCTCTAAGAACTAAAAAAAGAATAACCAGGAAAATCCACAGCAAACAAAATAGTAACCATGCTAAGATGAAAACAGATTGATGAGTCTGAAACAATAAAGATAATCAATGCACTCACACACTATCTTAAGGTTAGTAAACTGTTCCATCACTAGTGAAGGGTCAGGAGAGGAAGAAGATAGAAAACACCATGCACAGAACACAGCAGGCAGGCTCGCTGTAGACCTACCCACAGCCGAAGGATTAGCGATGGATGTGGATATCCCTATACCAATGTACGTAAAGCCTCAGATGAAACAGACAGCTTTCAAAGAAAATCAATCCATCAGCACTCACGGAGGAAGCCCTACATTGGAGACAGTAAGTCCCACTTCAAAACTCGCCACAAAGAAATCTTAACACCCAGACGGTCCCATTGAAAAATTCTGTCAAACATTTGCAGAACAGTAAAACATCTATAACAACTCCTCCAAAAACCAGAAGCAGACACGCCGTAGCCCATATGAGACCAGCCTGACCTGCACCAGACCAGCGAACACGTACATTGTTAAGAAAAGGTCAAGTAACTCTCAGGAATGAGGTATTGTTTTCTTTAACAAAATATTAACAAATCAAATCTGTCAGTATAGAAAAGCCCAACATGTGTATGATATAAAACTTTAAATATACATGAAGAAGAATGCATTGTAACTAAGTAGGGTTTGTATCAGAATTCAACCCAAAGTAATAACGTCAACATCACTTAAGGCTAGAACTGCTTGGTACATTAACAGCAAGAAGAAACTTCTTTTACCTGGTAATAATATACTTAATAGTAAAAGGCTAAATAATCTGATATTATACTTAATACTGAAAGGCTGAATAATCTGATAATATTATACTTAATAGCCAAAGCTGAATGTTTCCCCCCAAGATAAGGCAGGAAAAGAAAGAAAAACAAGGATTTGCCCCTCGTTAATTTTAATTGAACAATGTACTGAAGGGAAGTAGCAATTAAATAAGACCCCACCAAAAGATATAAAGAAGTACATTTAAGATGGATGTTTAACACTGAAGTGGATGCTCACAGCCAGCTATTGGATGGAACACAGGGTCCCCAATGGAGGAGCTAGAGAAAGTACCCAAGGACCTGAAGGGGGCTGCAACCCTGTAGGTGGAACAACAATATGAACTAACCAGTACCCCCTGAGCTCGAGTCTCTAGCTGCATATGTAGCAGAAGATGGCCTAATCGGCCATCACTGGGAATAGAGGCCCCTTGGTCTTGCAAACTTTATATGACCCAGCACAAGGGAAGGCCTGGGCCAAGTAGTGGGAGTGGGCGGGTAGGGGAGCAGGGGTGGGGGGAGGGGGTATAGGGAACTTTCGGGATAGCATTTGAAATGTAAATAAAGAAAATAATAATAATAAAAAAACAAAAACAAAAAAAAAGAAATGAATAGGGCAGACACATGACCCAGGATAATAGGTACAAAAATAGGAAATTGCTTTGTCTGAGATTTTTCTGAGGTAAAATAGCAAGGAATGAAACTATTTGGAATTTGATAATGTTATGTCTGTGAACTGTATATAATTTGGGAGTAGATAATATCAGCACACTAATAAAATGGGTATTTCTGAAAAAAAAAAAAATGGATGTTTAAAAGTGAAATGAGGGGAGGCAGAGGCAGGCAGATTTCTGAGTTCGAGGCCAGCCTGGTCCACAGAGTGAGTTCCAGGACAGCCAGGGCTATACAGAGAAACCCCGTCTCGGGGAAAAAAAAAAAAAAAAGTGAAATGATCCTCTCATTGGCTTAGGTACTTGAACACTTGATCCCCCGATGATGAGGCTAATAGGAAAGGCTGGGGAACCTTAACAAAATGGAGCCTGCTAAAGGAAGAGAGCCACTAGGACTTGGTTTTGAGGTTTGGGGAGGGGGACATTTCCTATTCGTCTTCCTTTGGTTCCTGACTGTCTCGCAGTGTGTATCTGCAAATGAGCATGCAAGTGTATGCAGGCCAGAGGTCAACATCAGATGTCTTCCTCTGTCTTTCTCTACCTGATGTTCTGAGGCAGGGTCTCTCACAAGACCCAGAGCTCGCCTGTTCATACGGGGTGGGCTGACCGACCAGTCAATTCCAGGGATCCTTGCCTCAGCATCCCAGTGCTGGCTTACAGATCGGCACTATAGGTGCGGCTTTCACATAGGTCTGCAGAGTCTATTCAGGTCCTCACGACTGTGCAACAAGGACCTTACTGATGGAGCCACCTCTAAAACAGCATCGATTTAGATTGGCACAAAAAGATGGGAATTTAGAGGCAGAAATCTAGTATGTGAGACCTGTAGGCTAAAAACTACAAAATCCTAGTGAATGAAGAAGCTTTTCATAAATGAACAGATATATAATGCCTACAGAACAAAAGACTCAATAGTCCCCACACTTGCTTTGATTCAATTCCTACTAAAATACCATAAAAAAAATCTATAGAAGAAAAAAAAACTTACAATAGCCAAAATAATTTCAGTTGCTTTTATTTTTATAATGCTAATGTTTTGACTGATAGCTTTGACTGATAGTTTAGAACCAAAACCAAGGGACCAGGGGACCTAAGCCCAGGGCATACTATAAAACTACCGTAGTCAAGACAGACACACACATCAATGAGTCAGAGTCCAGAAACAAGATTCACACAATTGATGTTCAACAACAATGTCAAAGAAAAAGTAAGAGAATGCACGTGGGTCACGGGAGATCTGCTTATAGGAAAGGGAACCCACAAGAGGGGTGAAGGGGAATGAAAGGGCAACTGAGGAGGGGTGATAAAAACAGTGCAAAAAGGAAGGTGTGCGCATGTGAACGTGCTGTAATGTGATCCACCACTGTGGATGACTTACAGTGCAATTATAGGAAGGAAAACAACATGAGACCCAAAGGTTCAATGGAGACATGGTAGGCAGCCTTTATAAGAGTGCAGAACCATCATCCATTCATCTACAGAACAATGGCCTTTGTATTTTTATAAACGTTAACTCAGAAAGAATACCTGCAAGCCAGGCACAGTGACGCACACGTGTAACCTCAGCGCCTGGGAGCTGGAGGCAGGAGGATCAGGTGTTCAAGTCAAGCCTCAACTACACAGAGCAAGCTCAAGAGCGCCCTAGTATACATGAGACCTTGTTTCAATAAGCAAAAGTCAAAAATAACAACACAGAGGCTGGACAGATGGCTGAGCAGCTGAGAGCAAGTGCTTCTCTCACAGAGGCCTCGAGTTCAGTTCCCAGTGCCCATGTCAGGTGGCTTACCACCACCTGTAATTCCAGCTAAGTTGGAAAGGATTCCATAAACTCTTCTGGCCTCTATGGGCATCTGTACTCACATACACACACCCACACTGGCAGTCAAGCATACCAGTGTACATAAAATTTAAATAGAAATAAAATGCTGGGCAGCAGTGGCACATGACTTTTATCCTAGCTCTCAGAAGGCAGAGGCAGGGGGATCTCTGTGAGTTCAAGCCCAGCCTGCTCTACAAGTTTCAGGACAGCCAGGAAAACTCAGAGAAACCCTGTCTCAGATAGATAGATAGATAGATAGATAGATAGATAGATAGATAGATAGATAGATAGATAATTTCAAAATAATAACAAAAATGGACAAATATTAAACCTACAACTTCAACCAAAAAAACTTTTACAAAACAAATTTTGGTGGCCTTAGGCTAAGCCATGTATATTGGATGATATATAAAAGGCATGAAAACTTAAAAGTTGATATTGCAGACTTCATCAACATTTTTTTAAATGTGTTCTTTAAATGCCACTATTAAGGAAAGGAAAAAGGAGCAGTGTAGGACTTTAATCGCAGCACTCAGATCTCTGAGTTCGAGGCCAGCCTGGTCTACATAAAAGTTCCAGGACAGCCAGGGGTACACAGAGAAACCCTGACTTCAGGCGAAAAAAAGAAAGGAAAAAAATGAAAAAGGAGGCAGTATGACAGTGCACACCTTTAGCCCAGCATCCGGAGGCAGAGGCAGGAAAACTCTGTGAGTTCAAGGCCAGCCTGGTCTACATAGTGAGTTCCAGAATACGAAATACTGACACCCTGTTTCAAAAAAAAAGAAGGAAGGAAGGAAGGAATGACAAACAGACCTACAGGCCTGAAGAGATTACCCAGTGATTAAAGGCTACTGTTCTAAAGGACCTGTATCTGATTCCTAGCACCCATGTGGCCGATCCTACCATCTGTAACTCCAGTCCGAGGGATCCAGCTCCCCCTTCTGTCCTCTGCAGGTACTGCATGCATGTGGTACACAGATATACACACCAGCAAAACATTCATAAATATAAAATAAAAATAAACAAATCTTTTTTTAAAAAGGGGAGGCTGGAGAGATGGCTCAGAGATTAAGAATGGTTGTTGCTCTACAAAGGACCTGAGTCCAATACCTAGCACCCACATAATGGCTCCCAACCATCTATAACCCCAGTTCCAGGGAATCCAATAGGCACACATGGTATACATACATGCATACTAACAAAATATTTATACATAAAAAGTAAATAAATAAAAAGTTTTTTTAAAGAAATAGAAAATGAAGACAGCAAAAAGTATCTGGAAAACACATATTTTATAAAGAACTAATATATGTACAATATATAAGGAATATTTTACATAGTACATACGTGTGTGTGTGTGTGTGTGTGTGTGTGTGTGTGTGTGTGTGTGTGAACCTGGAAGCTCAAGCCTGATTTCAGTATCATCTTTCTAGCACTCTCTACCTTAGATATTGAGGCACGATCTCTTACTGAATCCAGGACTTGCCTTTTTGCTGCTCTGGCTAGCAGCTTGCTCAAGAGATGCTCGTAGTCTCTGTCTCCCACACACTAGCATGCTAGCATGCTAGCATGCACACCAGGGTTTTAGTAAGTTCTTGAAATCCAAAATCTCATCTACACATCTGTGGGACAACCGCTTTAAGCTCTCTCACTAGCCTTCTACAAGTAACTAAAAATTTATTAAAAGTCAGTAACTAAAAACTAGCCTTTTACAAGTCAGTAACTAAAAATTTAAACAACCTAGGAAAGAATAACAAAAGATATAAATAAACACTATGCACGGGCACGCACACACACACACACACACACACACACACACACACTTATCCTAAGAGCAGACAATTGCATTCTTGGGTCTTTACCCAAAAGAAATGACAACATATATCAACAAAAAGGCCCACAGCTAACCACTCACAGCAGCTTCAGTCACCATGGTGGTAGTTATTCAACTCGACTTACATGATTCACTGAACTGTACACTGTTCTACTATACTGTTCTACTATACTGTTCAGTGCTGAGGATGGAGCCGGGGCTCAGACATGGGGCAAATGCTGCACCACCTAGCTACACTCAGAGCCTCCGATGAACTGATCGTATGCACTTGACACCTCAATAAGCCTAAGGTAAAACCCAACTCATCTCAAGCCATCGCGCCCTGACTCTGGGGCTGCTGTGAATACTTCTTCCTCATGCTTTCTAACTATTTAAAAATGGCGCCTTCTGACCCTCTGGGTCCTTACCACTAAGATCAAGAACTGGTAGAAAGCACAAACCACTCAATGAACCTGATTCTCATCATGGCAATCCGCCTGGCTTTCTCTTTCCCTGTTGCTCTAGGAGCCCACGGCTCTAGCCTGTGCTGTGCCTCTGCCTCAGCCAAAGCTGGGTTCCCCATGCTGATGATAACTTTCGGGGTTGGCTTAAAACACACTGTGCTCTGCCACCCAGTGTGTTCCTAATACTCTAGGAGGACTTCTGAAAGACCAGCACTAAAACACAAACAAAAAAGAGAAGAAACCATTTTAGGAGACTAGAAGTTGGCAAAGGAAGAAAGATTGATGTTAAAGGCCCAGTTCTGGTCACGACAGAATGACACAAAGTGAAGATCTGGCAACAGCCTCATATGTTCATCTTGAAGAGATTAACTCAAAGGAACAAAGAGATCATGATCTGCTGGGGCTGGGACCCATGAGGGACAGGTGTTTAATCAGTTAGAAAGTTTGAGCAACCCATTGTGGGACTAGGCATGCAGCTTAGTGGTAGATAAGCTCCAGCTTGCACAAGACCCTGGGTTTCATCTCAGGCACATCATCATCATCGTAATCAATAAATAATCAAATAAAAATGAAAGTATGGTAAACACTCTGAATGTGGCGATTTTCCAATCTGAAAAAAAAAATCAAATTTAAATGGCTCCTTTCAAAAGAAGTATCAGAATGTACATACTAAACAAATATGACCAAAACATTAGGATTTTATAAACAACCTACCGCTGACATCTTAGGGTAACTCTTAACAGTAGTAACAATAGTGCCAAGACGGAGCAGAGGGCCATCTGTGCCTGCTCAGACGTGCCTCTGTGGCACTGCACAAGGAGGAGTTATGTCAGACAGATCTGAACCCAACTCTTAGCTTCACCCTACTAAGTGGTCTTAAGGACTTTCTTAAACTCTCTCAAGCTTCAATTTTCCCAATTAAAAAAGAAGGGCAAAAAATATCAACCTTTGCGAAGTTGCTCTAGCCATTAATCATAATAACTTCTATATGGCACAGTAAATCCATTTTGTTTCATGTGCAGTCCTGACAGACTTCTGACACATTCTGGGGCTACTAGAAAGGATGATGGAGCGACCTTTGAGCTCAGACAGGAAAGTTTAAGAGTAGGGAATATCAATCACACTGCAACAAAGGCAGCGCTGAGCCCAGTACAAAAGGCACATCTGTCATCTCTGGACTCAAGGCAAGAGCAGCTCTTCCTTCCCACTCCTAGATGACTGACCCTGCTGGAGGAAAGGGAGATGTCTAATGGTCAGGACTTTGCTTCAACTTCATTTCCACAATCAAGGGGAGAATATCCAATGAGGCCAAAGAAGCACAAGGACTGAGGAAAATACACACACACACACACACACACACACACACACACACACTCTCTTACACACTCACATACACACAGACACATGCACACAACACAGCCATGTATGGACATGAACACTAGGATGCTTCTGAATTTCTAAAGTTTTTTTTTTTTTAATTTAA
This sequence comes from Mus pahari, assembly GCF_900095145.1. Classification (NCBI taxonomy): domain Eukaryota; kingdom Metazoa; phylum Chordata; class Mammalia; order Rodentia; family Muridae; genus Mus; species Mus pahari. Next base: position 69,923,308 of record NC_034590.1, read on the forward strand.
TTCTATTTTACAGTCCAGTCTTCATCCCCCATACCTTCCCCCGCCCCCCAGGATTCTCCCTATTCCCCCCCACACACCTGACATCCCCACTCCCTGGGGCCTCAAATCTCTCAAGGGTTAGGTGCACCTTCTCTGAGTGAGACCAGACCCAGCAGTCCTCTGCTGTGTATATGTGTCAGGGGCCTCATATCAGCTGCTGTATGCTGCCTGGTTGGTGGCTCAGTGTCTGGGCGATCTCAGGGTTCCAGGTTAGTTGAGACTGCTGGTCTTCCCATGGGGTCACCCTCCTCCTCAGCTTCTTCCAGCTTTTCCCCAATTCAACCACAGGGGTCCCTGGCTTCCCTCCATTGGCTGGGTGCTAGTATCTACATCTGACTCTTACAGCTGTTTGTTGGGCCTCTCAGAGGGTAGCCATGCCAGGCTCCTATCTCCAAGCACTGAGTTTCTAAAGTTAAAGATCTTTGGGGTTCATTTCTGTTACCTGTCTCACTCTAGCCCAGGATGGCCTGAAACTCACTGTGTCCACCCTAGCCTGGCCTCAAAGTTGCTAGGATCTCAAGTATGAGCCACCACACCTAGCTAAAAGCTTTTTTGTAACTCAAATGTGGCTCACACGCCTTGTTTGTTTACGACCTGGTTCTGTAACACGGCACTAGCTAGCCAGGAATTCTCTGTAGACCAGACAGAACTCCAATTTAAGACAATCCTCCTGCCTGTTCCTTCTGAGTGCTGGGATTATAGGCATGTGTCACCAAGCCTGGAAAGTTGTCTTTTTTTCATTTCTTTCTTTCTTTTTTTTTTCTTGTACTAACTTACTTTTTTACTGTTTTTTCTTCTACTAACATCTATCGTGACTGAAACTAGAGGAAGGAACATCAGTAGAGAGAGCTTGGCAGGTTAATTTGTAGAGCACAACCCCTGGAAACATCACTCTGAAAATTACCTGCTGACCCAAGTACTTCAGCCCATCCAGGGAGACTTTCCACTCTATCAACAGCTGAAAGGCCTCTTCCTTTCCACCCCAAATCTTCACCACAAAGCAGGACACAGATGTATCCAGGCGGGCCGGCATTATCCCAAAGTCAAGACTCCTCCACGTTGGATTCTGTTGATGGAAATTAAAACATACTTTAGGAAGACTCTTAACTTCTTCACAAAAATTCCCATTAGACGGTAGATCATTTTGTTTTCAATCTAAAAGAGAGGCTGATGAGGTGGCTCAGTGGATGAGAGCACTGGCTGCTCTTCTGGAGGACCCGGGTTTTATCACCAGCACTCACACGTCAGCTCCCAACTGCCTCTACCTCCAGACCTGATGCCCTCTGTGGCCTCTGCAATCACCAGGCACACAAATGATATGCAGTCACACATGCAGGCAAAACACCCACATACTTAAAAAGCTAAAATAAAAAAGAAAGACCAGAGCTGGCAGGGTGGCTCAGTGGGTAAGAACACTTGCCACCAAGCCTGACAACCTGAGCTCAATCCCCAGAACCACGTGACAGCAGAAGCGGGCCAACCCCTGCAAGCTGTCCTCTGACCTCCGCATGGACCTGGCATGCTCAGACGCCCAGCTCCCTGACATACACAAAATAAATCCTTTCTTAGTAGACAAGGGGTATCACAAGCAGAAGTGGGGTGATGATGACACCCTGGATTGGTCTGCTTATTAAAACACAGACGCTGACCTCACTGACAGGGCTTCACACAACACTTTCAGTCATGCATTCAAGAAAAGACATGATTATTAAAAGCAAGCACAGATTAACACACAGACATACAACTGGTCATCACGCAAAGAATAAGAACACGTGCTGTGTGTGGCTCTAACTGGGACAGCTGTACAGCAGCCCTACCTCCAAGGCTCAGGGGTTATAAAGGATGAAGGGGTGGAGAGGTTTTTGGACAGCTGCAGTCAAACAGTACTTGCCAAGCATGTCAGAACCACTGCGCACAAGCACTCGCTGTGGCTGCCACTGCATGCATAGGAATTCACACCAGCAAGCTCTGGGGCGGGATGGGGGTGGGGAAACTCATTATGTCCCACCCCAAGCTGAGGAGTTAGGCAGCTGGGAATTGATAGCTGCTGGGGTTGGGAGAATTCGTTTTCTTCAGGGATGGGGAAGGAACTGGAGGAGAAGGGGATGGGAGGTGATCAAACCACATTACATGCATGCATAACACTCACAAACAATTGGGGCGGGGGCAATAACATATAAGCAATGCCCCCAAAGGACCTCCACCTGAAATCTCCATTTAAAACTGGAGATGTAGCCCGACAGCAGAGTGACTGCCTGGCAAGCGCAAGGCCCTGGGTACCATCCCCAGTATAAACAGGAATGATTACACTGGAACAGTGCAAAGTCCAGTGACATTGTCCTGCTAAAGGTTACACAGCAGCACAGAACAAACAATAAACTCTAAGAAGCAGGGAAGACGGCCAAGAGCACAGAGCTTGGCTTCGAAAGCACAAATAGAATTTCAGCAGATTAAACCTGGGAATACCAGGCAAAGGGAATGTATTTCCAGCACTCAGAGGTGTGAGGCAACAAGTATGAGCAGGGACCTAAGAGCAATTGCCCCGGCTGGAGCAAAAGAAAGGAGGCTCGCAGGCAGTGCGGCTGCGTGTGGTGCCCAAACCTCTCCGGGCATCACCTGGCTTCCCCACTCACTATAGCCCTTGCTATCACCCAGCTTAAGCTCATGCCAGGTGATGGGGTTTCAGTCTTTATAACTGAAGACCCTGAGGCAGTGGACTGTGGGATGTGGAATTCAGGCATGTAGCCTAGTCATGCCCTTTCTACTGCACTGCCCTCTCCTCTCTGCTGACAGAGGAAGTTAAATGACTCTTCCTGCCATTCCACCAGTGTGCTGGGCTGACCAATGCTCATTCACCCATCCTAACCCACATTTCTAATGGTAACCTCTCTGCAGAGCTCAGTGGTCAGCCAGTGAATGTCGAGACACTGTGCTCAAATAACCTCAAACCAGTTACCCATGCCAACAGGTTGGTAAAATGCAAACAAGACACAATTAAGAGAATGGATGTGAAGCAAACACTAAAACTAGTGAGAGATTAAAGTGACCTTCACAGATCAGCCAGGAAAAAACTGGTCCTCGGCTCATCTACAACTTGAGAAGCCTGCAGGAGCGTTCTGGGCTAACTCTAGTTCTGGAGCCTGACACTAGGCTCCCCTCTGCTCCCCCCACCACTCCCCCTGCTCCCCTCTGTTCAAACCAAGGATGACTTTGAACTTCTGAACTTCCCAGGTTCTAGGATTGCAGGCAAGCACCACTATGACCGGGTTTATACAGCGCTAGAGACCAGACTCAGAGTAAAGCACTCCGGCAGCGTCTGTATCTCCAGCCCTAGGTAACTGTCCTCCAGGACACGGGCTACACAAGAGACCACTCAAGGTAAGAGCTATGGGTGTGGCTTTGTACTGCGGCCACTGAAAAACCAGCTTGGTATAATAACTAATGTTCTTCATAATAACCTGGATCTCTTGAGAAGTTAAATAATTCTCCCTTATGGAAAGAAGGGAAGGGAGAGAGGAAGAGAGCACGTGCTGTGCAGTCACGCAGGCTGGAGGTCAGACCCCCTGTAACAAGCAGGGTGGCCTACGAAGGCCTCCGACTCCAGCTCCAAGGGATCCAACTCTCTTCTGACCTCCACATGCAGGGGGTCCACTCACACACACGTGCACACACACACAGGCAGACAAATGTGTGCATGTAAAACCATTTTAAAAGATTGGGATGAAGGAGACCACATAAAGGTGACATGGGCATGAATTCACATTCACTGAGATTCAACAGACCAGCAACTGCATATGTCTTTGAATAATGGAAATGGAAAAATGAAAAGCTACCAAGTTATATCAAACAAATATCATAAACCTAAAGTTTCAGGCCAGTCACAGGGCCTCGTGCCTGTAATTCTAGTACTTATTGGAGTAAGTACTAAGGCTTAGGCAAGAAGATTATTCAAGGCCAATCTGAGTTACATAATAAGATTTTATCTCTAATTACTTAAAGTCTGAAATCCTTGCATTAGGTTTGCTTATTCTTAATTTGGCATTAGCTAGCATGTTCTTCCACTGTTCTAAAGTGAGATCATCTGAACGACCAGTCAACACTTGGAAAGGTGTTCAGTCAGAACAGTCTATGACGACGAACAAACTGTCGTCACAATGATACCACAGTCCCACCAGAATGACTGCAATAGACGCTGAATTTGGGCTAGGATCTGGAACAACCTGAGAGGGTTGCACTATCTAAGGGACAGAGCTGGTACAGAAACCTCTGCAATTTTTTGACAAATGTCTTCTACAGCTGAGCAGAAAAACCCATTACTGACACTCTGCATGGGCATACACATACACACTAACACACACACTCACATTCACAGACATAGTAACATAGACACACTCACACTAACACACACTCACACAGATACATACACACACACACACAACACATTAACGCAAACACACACACACACATAAGGAAATTCATTCTTCTGTTCGTTGAAGGAGATGTTCTTTAGAATCAGTGAATTACTACACGCACCAACTGAGTCTCACAAACATGCTGAACAAAACAGCATTTGCCACTTGAGAGCCAAGCTAGGCAGAGGTGCTCTGCGGTGGGAAACTGGGAGGGGGAGCTTGCTGGTCTCTTTGGGGAGTGTTAGGGACTGAAAGGAGACACAGGAGAAAATAATTGTGTTCCATTCCTCTTCTGTTTGTTTGATTTAGTTTTTGTTTGTTTGTTTGTATGTTTGACACAGGATTTTTCTATGTAGTTCTGGCTGTTACAGAACTCATCACACTGTCCTGGAACTCACAGAGATGCACCTGTTTCTGCTTCCCATTTGTTAGTATTAAAGGTGTCCACCACCACACCCTGCTCTACTTCCTCTATTGGTTGTTTATTTCTGTTTATCAAGACACCGTTTCACTGTGTCTCAGTAGCAGCTGATTGCTCTAACTCCTACACTGGCCATGAACTCAGAGATTTGCCTCTGCCTCCCAAGTGCCAGAATTTAAAGTGGTGCACCACCATGCCTGGCATAAAGGAATGAAATGGGGGTTGGTTGGTTGGTTGGTTTTTTGAGATTTTTAAATGGGGGGGGGGGGCAGAATGACATCTTGACTACCTTTATCTCAGTCAAAAGCCTGAAAGGTGGGCACTGGCTCACACTGCCTGAAAGGCAGCCACTTAATTCCCTATGAGATCACAACAAACATGTGCTCTAGAACATAAAACAGCATCATTCCAGATTCTGACCACCCATGTGACAAAGTGTTAAGAAAAAGCATGAAGTAACTACTCTCCTCTAAAGTGAAAAAAAGAAAGGGAGACTAAGATGCCCCGGAGGGTCCACGCTACACGGTCGGGGGTGGGATACAGAATACCCTCCAGAGTATGTTCTCAGTTGAGACCTGCCCTTGGAGGAACCAGGGCTTATTTCATAAGAAGACTGGCATGGGCTCCTTTATAGGCTGCTACACTAACACAGCAGTGTACTGACAATCTTCTCCCCACAGACTTTCCTCTGTAAGCTTACAAAACAGTCACCAGTACACAAGGAAGAATTCTCAAGTTGGTACATACAGACACAGCCTACCACCTATTCACAGCTACTGCCCAACATTTTTGTTGTTGTTGTTAAGATTTATTTTATTTATTTGAGTACATGATAGCTGTCTTCAGACACACCACCAGAAGAGGGCATCAGTTCCCATTACAGATGGTTGTGAGCCACCAGGTGGTTGCTGGGAATTGAACTCAGGACCTCTGGAAGATCAGTCAGTGTCTTAACCGCTGAGCCATCATTCCAGCCCACTGCCCAATATTTTTTATCCAAATGACTTTTTTTAATTTATATTTCACCTACACATACCAACTCAATTTTGAGGTGAAAGAGACTTCAAATAGTACCGTCAGGTAACCTAGTCTATATCCACTGACTACTAGGGCTGCTATAGTCTTGAAAGTTTGCTGCCTACAAATCGCCCACCAGAGGAGGTAAGATCACTACTTATCAGGAGATTTTAAAAGCCTTTATCAGCGGGGTGTTGGTGGTGCATGACTTTAATCCCAGCACTAGAGGCAGTGCTCCTCTGAGTCTCCATAGTGAGTTCCAGGACAGCCAGGACTACACTGAAAAACCCTGTCCTCCCAAAAATTAAAAACTGTTCCCAGCGCTCTGGAGGCAGAGGCAGGCGGATTTCTGAGTTCGAGGCCAGCCTGGTCTACAGAGTGAGTTCCAGGACAGCCAGGGCTACACAGAGAAACCTGTCTNAGGCGGATTTCTGAGTTCGAGGCCAGCCTGGTCTACAGAGTGAGTTCCAGGACAGCCAGGGCTACACAGAGAAACCTGTCTCGAAAAAAACAAAACCAAAAAAAAAAAAAAAATTAAAAACTGTTTCATTACCAGCATTTGTTTCTCTAAACTGTTTAATGATAACTACATAGTCACAAGAAACACAACTAAAAATGTATAAAAGCTGTACCAATTTTTTCAAATGCATATTCAGAGTATCTCTTTACAATTCATACTGTTTTTTTAATTAGTAGAAGCCCAGCAGACTCCCTCCCTGGCCTTCCTCAGCTCAGGCTTCCCGACCCGGCTGAGGGATGACTTACTGCTAGCAGCCTTCCCTGACTGCTCCCCCGACCCCAAGATAAACCACAGTCCTACAGCCTTCGCAGCATCTTCTACCTGAGCTAGCTCAGCCTCGCTCCAACTGTGGAGCCAGAGGAAGCTGCAAGACTGATGATGATGATGATGATGATGATGATGATGATGATGATGATGATAATGCAGCTATTTATCCCAGGGTCACAGTTTTGGCATGAGCAACACAGAGACAGCTCAAACGTTAATTTATTCAGCCGCAGTTCCACAGAGGCACAGGAGACTGGAGAACCGTTCAGGCCAGTCAGTAACTCACAAAGACCTACTGACACTGCCCATCTTCCCATCTCTGCTGAAAAACAACTCCAGTCATGATGCCAATGATGGCTCTGGTAAGTTGTATCTCGTGTTTTCTCTAACCATATCTGCTCTGGGCTTTGTTTATGCAGTGGTAAGGCTCACTGACCTCTAGGCCAAACAGCTGAAGGAAGTGTGTGTGCGGTTAGAGCCTCAGAACTTCAGTTTTATTTGTTACAAGCTGTGTGCAGCCAACATCAAGTTCCCTGGCCTGTTCCCTCACTATAAAACAAGAATACACCTTACCTTGAAGTATTGTCATTCGTGGGAAATAATGTACAGAACACACCTAACCTGGTCACAATCACACCTTTTCACTAGAGACTTGTGTGGAGAATCGCCAAACTTTGGGGGCTCTGGCTAGCCACTCCCACTATTACTTTTCAATTATTTTAGTCACTCTAATGGCCTGTCAATCATAGCACAGATACAGTCTCTACAAAAACCAACAACAACAGAAATAATAATAACTTGGGGAAGGTGTGTCTAGCTGAAGCCAAAGGCAAACAAAGCAGAGTTACCCCATTAACTGTTATTAACCAAAGGGATGTGAAAAAGAAATGTGACTCTGGCATACAACCTGCACACACACTTCTGTCCCTCCCCATCCCTACCCCTCCCACCCACCTCCATTTTCATTTGTTTCCTTTTGGGAGGGAGGGATGAGGAGAAAGAGAAAGGAGGGGGAAGAAAGGGAAAGGGAGAGAGGATGAGAGGAAGACAGAGAGATGCGCGGGGGGGGGGGGGGGGATCACTAAAGTTCTCAAGTATTTAACCACCAGGTGGCAGTCTTCTGGCAGCCCTGTGCCTACAAGCACACCCTTAAAAACAGCTACAACTGCTATCAACTCTTTTCAGTTAACCATACTGTTGGCACTAGATATTCTAAGTTTAGAATATCTGCCTCGATTGCAAAAGCAAATAAATCCTGTATATGATTTGCATCAACATTTAAATTTTTTAAAACATCAAGTGTTCACAATAATATAATCAGAATACTCACAGCAACGCAGTGAGTAAAAATGAAACAGCAATGGTATGAAACCAGCCAGAAGCCCTGGCCGATCAGGTGTGTGTCCACAGGACTGAGCACCTACAGACTGCAGAGGAAAGCATGCAAGCTCCAGCAGACACCCAGGGCAATATTTACAGCAGCAGGATGCACACTGGCTAGAACCACAAGCCAAACAGGCTCACTAATTGGGGGGGGGGGGGGGGGGGAATGATCGCCTATTATATTCACCCAGTAGAATACACACAAACAAACCAAACACAGCACACAGGGCCAGCTGTCCTGACAACCAAGCCTACACACGGGCAGGCACCAGTCACCAGTCACCAGACACTGCATTACTTCATTCACACAAAAACTCAGAAACGGGGAAACTGCCCAGCAGTACCGCTGTGCATCCTCACACATACACACAACTCCACAACAACCCTCTCCAGATGGGGAGAAGTGGGATGCTCGGTAGTTCATTGTTTTGGTTTTGGTTTTTTGGTGCCAGGGTCTCACTGTGTAGCTGAGGCTCACAATCTTCCTGCCTCTTTCCTCCCAAACCCTTGTATTACAGGCATAGACACAGCCAGCTAACTGCGCAAGGCTGTTATCACCCAGAAATAAGTCCTGTATACAGAGGCCTGTACAAACTACTGTTATGAATTTTACCCAAATAAATACAGAATCAAAAATAAGTCAAGTTTTTTTATAAATGAAAATGATACAAATTTAAAGTTTACAATAATAAAAAAAAATCAGTAACGACTGAACACTAGCAGATCTGTGCATGCACCATAACCAAAGAACCAGACCCCAACGCAAACCACTCACATCTTAAGAAACAGGGCTACACGCAGTGCCACATGTACCTGCTGGGAAACAAACTTACCAAGGAATTCTTAATCACTTCACTCCTATAAAATTCTGGAAAAGAAGAAAAAGAACAGTAAGTGATAGGAAAGACAAGCTCATTAAGCAATGTAAATCTCTGGTGCTCTAGGAAGAAGTCTAAAATGATCCAGCGCCTGCCATCTTTACCAATAAGAATATTAAGTAAAAGTCTCTTAAGGGGAAAACCATCAGTGAAGCAGACCACAAATTGTTCAGATTTAATCTCGGAATTGTTACCTGTCTCCTTCTACAGCACATTCTAATTAAGCCCTTAAAAATCCAAACTTTCTCCTTTTCCCATTTCCACTCACTCCTTTCTTTTCATGTGTACACAATGAGTGTGTGTGTTTGTGTGTGTGTGTGTGTGTGTGTGTGGTCCTTCAGGGGGCGGAGGTAAGGTCAGAAGTTTTTCCCTAGTCTCTTTAAGGCAGGATATCTCAATCAAGCCCAAACCTCTTCTGCACAGCTCGTGTGGCCAGCCAGCTGGCTCTGGGGGTCCATCTCCACTTACTGGGGCTAGATTACAGTGGACTGCCACACCCCCCTGCACCCAGGCGGGTCCTGGGGATCCATCTCCACCTACTGGGGCTAGATTACAGTGGACTGCCACACCCCCTGCACCCAGGCGGGTCCTGGGAATTTAAACTCCAGTTCTCATCTGTCTAGCAAGTACTTTAACCTCTGACTCCCAATCCCCCATTTCCAGTTTCTATGACTGATTCTCTCTGCTCTTCAGGCACCTCTAGAACATTCCCTCATAGGAGTGTAGAATGAATACCAACTTAGAAACCACGTGACCCAAGCTTTATTTGTGCTTGTTGCTAACATTCTACCTCTTCAACTTCATCAGGCCCTTTCTCAACTTGGAAATTTTGGATAATTGAAGTTCTTCTGTAAGCATTAAAATTTCATGATTCCAGGGCTGGAGAGATAGCTAAGAGCACTGACTACTCTTCAAGAGGTCCTGGGTTCAAGTTCCAGCACCCACACAGTGGCTCACAACCACCTGATTTCCTCTTTTGGTGTGTGTAAAGACAAAACACTCATATACATTAATTAAATAAACATTTAAATTTTTTTCATGATTCCATAAACCTTCATATATAGCAGCAAATGTTCCAAAACCAAAAATAAATAAATAAAATAAAATAGAACTGTGCTATAGATCCTGGTAGACATTCCCGACAACCCTCCAGTGCTCTGCAGCCACCTACCCAGATTATCTCCATGCCACTGTTAATGCAGACCCTAGGGACTCCTGGAGACCCCTGTTGCTACAGGACAGTGTTTCCCGCGTGTGATCCACACACTACCGGTACTTGAGATGAACTAAGGCGTGATAAAGCATGGACAAAGGCCTTTTTCCACTGATTGCAACGTGTGCCTGGACACTCCATTTGTTACTGTGGGCCCAAACCCTACCACTACCTCATGGCTCAGAACTGTCCCTGGCACAGGGACAGACACTCAGCCAATTTTGTTTCTATGAATGGACAATGACATGCCCAGGGAGCGCACTGATGTCCACCTTTTGGGGGAAGCTCTCCCTCCCTCCCGGCAGCTCTGGTGTTAAGGCACTTCCTCGTGGACGGGCTGCCTGTGCTACTTCACCCTCATCTTCCACACAAAAGGGCACTTACCGTATGTTTTGAGAACTTCTCACAACACATTAAGGGCAGAAACAGGTTCTGCCAGAGGATTTACAGCAGGATCCAATGTTTCTAATTAAGCTAGCAATGTTTATCTTAGGTTTCAGCTTTAGGCTACTTACATTCACTAGCTGAATGGTGGTTTGATTTTTTTTAATCATGAATAACTATTTGTGGTAAGTTATCTCCGGTGATTAAATGAGCCAATTCAATCCTTAAAGTACATAAAGGCAGGTTTATTGAGAAGCAGCTCTCTGGTGGGTTCACTGGTCCCGAAGAACAAGGCCAGGGAGACAGAGGGAAGGGGGAAGAGAAAGAGAGAAAGAGTGTGTGCACCGCAGGGACAGAGACCAAAATGTCTGATTTATAAAGGAAAGAGCTTGTGGGGGAGGGGAAGCCCAGCCCCACAGAGGGGACGGGCATGCCAGCCATGCCCTGTAAAGAGCAGGGACTGAGGGATGCGGGATTTATACATTTTGGTATATAAAATGTGTTCTAGGTATAAATCCCAACAGTATAGAATAAGAAAAGAAAATTCTATCATTTTAAAAGGGAACATCCTGAAGTTGCTATGAATTTTAGCATCTTTCAGATAATGCTAGAAATAAACAGTCTTTTAAAGATATATAACCTAAACTGTGTGGCTATAGAGAAGAAACTGTTAGAAACAAAACTGCGAGACCCACTAACAAATGGGTTCCATGTTAGCTATGACAGATAAGTCACTCTCTGACTAAACTGTGTGATCCCATCACTCAAGGAAGAGTCATTTCCCAGGCTCCCTACAACTCCAACTCTCAAACACCCATCATACACTGCAGCCACTTATGATACCAAATGATCCCAAGTGTACCTGCCATACATGTATGCATACTTACATACATACATACATACACACACATATACATACATACATACATGCATACATACATACAAACAAACAAAACAAGATTTTTTTTTTAGAGATTTATTTATTTATTATATGTAAGTACACTGTAGGTATCGTCAGACACTCCAGAAGAGGTGTTACGGATGGTTGTAAGCCACCATGTGGTTGCTGGGATTTGAACTCCGGACCTTCAGAAGAGCAGTCGGGTGCTCTTACCCACTGAGCCATCTCACCAGCCCACAAAACAAGATTTTAAAGGAGTCTCCCTGTGCCTTCGTTTGTCTGGTTATGGGGGTTGGTTCCTATTGCCACTGTCTGTGGTCTTGAACCAAACCCAGGGCCTCACACATACAATGCCAAAGCTCCCCCAATCTAGCTCTACTCCTAGCCCTGAGACTTTTTTTTAAACACGGTATTTTTTACTTTCTAAGTTAATACATGTTATTTATTACTTACTTAACCGCATTCATTTTGTTTTACTTTGTTATAAGAATGTACTGCTTTTTTTTGGGGGGGGGTGGTTCGAGACAGGGTTTCTCTGTGTAGCCCTGGCTGTCCTGGAACTCACTTTGCAGACCAGGCTGGCCTCAAACTCAGAAATCCACTTGCCTCTGCCTCCCAAGTGCTGGGGTTAAAGGCATGCGCCACCACATGTATTGCTTAAAGGTGGTGAGAAACTCGGCTGGGAGCATCAGGGCCATGGTGGAGCATTTGCCTCACTTGTATGAGGCCCTCTCTTCAATCCCAGTGACAGACTAAAGAGATTTAAATATGAAAAGCAAAATTAGTGAGAAGACAACAAGGGTATATTTTAATTCTTTTGAAAAAAAAATGATTCAGCTTCTCCTGATTCAGCTTCTCCTGCAAAGTACCTAAGTTAAGTAGTTCCCATAGAACAGCGCTCCACTGCTAAGAGAGGAGTAGTTCTCACAGAACAGCGCTCCACTGCTAAGAGAGGAACAGGGTTATTTCTTCTAAAAGGTTGAGTGGGCGACTCTGTACATAAGCCAAAGGAGGCAATGTGCCATGTCCACTAGTGTTCCAAACTAGACAGGCTGACCAAAAGGACAGAACCCAACACAAGGGCCATAGTCCCTGTGAAGAGAGAGATCAGAGGGTGTGAGCCAATCTCCAAACACTAATCCTGACCTATGCCACCGTCCTGTCCGGTATAGAGTAGCAGAACAGAAACAGGGCTTGAAAACAATGAATACGGAATTTTAAGAATAAAACACACTCAGCCCTTAGTCTCTCGTGTAATAGTAATGACCTATGCAGGGCTAGAGAGATGGCACAGAGGTTAAGAGCATTGACTGTTCTTCCAGAAGTCCTGAGTTCAATTCCCAGCAACCACATGATGGCTCACAACCATCTGTAATGGGATCTGGTGCTCTCTTCTGGTGTGTCTGAACACAGCAACATTGTACTCATATGCATTAGATAAATCTTTAAAACAAAAAAAAGATGAATGACCTATGCAGTCATCAATAGTCAATCATCATCTCGTTCCCTTCGTGAGCAAAGCAGCCCCAGAAGACACCAGGCAGTTGTGAGGCACACATTAAATACTAGGTTAAAAACACCTTATGAGCCACAGTGTCTATTAATAAACTTCTACTCATTTTATTCTTTTCATGTGAATAAAGTCATATGCCAAGGAGATCCTCAAAGGGTCCTATCAGAGCCTTATGTCCCCTTGGATCACTACATACAAGAGCTTTTCTAGACAGCCATGCCCACGCCGAAAGACCAGAACAGCCATGCTCACATTAAAGGACCAGGAAGCCATGCTCATACCTTAATGATGAGACAGCCGTGCTCACACCTAAAGGGCCAACAATGAAGAGCCTGCAGAGCGTGATCCCAATGGCCCAGACTGGCTGGCATGCTACACTGCTTCATTCAGTAAATGTTTATGAAGAGCCTCGACCTCACTCCTAATAGGAGATATATAAGTTTAAGCTAAATGGCAAAACTATTTTTCACCTATCTGACTAACAAGGACTCAAGGGCTTACACTGATAAGGCTGTAGGGAAAAGACACACATAAAACAATTCCCACCCAATACAATTTTGCAATACCTACCAAAACAGAGCATACTTTCTCAGTGTCCCAAGAACTCCACTCCCTAGAACTTACCCTACGGTCTGACTAACACAAAACAATGCACTAGTAAAAATTAGTTAATGCAGCAAGAGACAAAATAACCTAAAAGTCCACCACAGGGCCAACTACAGACACCATAGAGCAGCGAGTCAATGCAAAGCCAGAAGCAGTGCATCAGAGACGTCCTCTAGGGCAGACATATAAAGTGAAAAGCACCAAGGGCACAGTATCTGTGCACACGTGCCATCTGTGAGGGAACTGCTGGGAATGGAGGAAGAACAGCTTAGCTTTCTTCTGTTTCTGCAAATAATTTAGGAACGACAAATGGGAAACAGATAGCAGCAGTTACCAGGACAAAAAGGGAAACAACTTGATGGGACACTGATGAAAGGTAGTTTTAATATAAACCTCCACTTATGTTTTGAAACACAGACTGCATTATCTACCCCAAAAAAATTAAACTGAAAATAAATGGAGGGAAAGGGAGGAGAGAGAAGATGCACCTGGCATCTTCTAATAACCAAGTCAGAGTGGTTAAAATGACATAAAAATGTCTGTCCCTGTGGACCTTACTCCTACAGGAAGGAACGAGACCTTAACTAAACACACCAATGCCGGGTGATCATAAATAACTATGGGGAAGAATTAAGAAAGAAACAACAGACAAAGCAACAACAAACAAACAAAAAGCCCAGCAAACAGAGGGTCAACATCACAGAGTGGCTCTGAGAAACATGCGGAGTCAAGACCAGCGGGAATGTGGAAGGGCTTGTTTGCTAGCTCAGTACCAGGAGGAAGGTGTTCAGGCCAAAGTGCAGACCAAGTGCAAAGCATTAGTTACACAGAAGAAAAGGAGACGGTCAAGACACGGTGTGGCTGGAGCAGAGAAAGCAGAAGAAAGGCTAGGCCTTCGGGGATCGTTTCTATAGTTCACTACCAGCAAACGGTGAAGAGCAGCAGGACATTCTGAGCAGTGACATAGGACACAAGGATCATGGCCTTATTCAGAATGAGCTAAGAAACCACACCAGCATTTTTTGGAGACAGATAGCATAATCTTTCATTTGCAAGGAGTCTGGGTTGAAGACCAGCTGGGAGGGAGGGCATGCGTGGGCAGACTGTCGGTGGGCCTTCTGCCATCCATGCAAGGGAGGGCAGTGGCATAGAGCTACAAAGAAGCCTGCAGACAGGCTGGCTGTGGGGACTAGAGGGAGAAGGCAATCCACCATGGCCCCTGGGTTGTAGCCCTGGAAATGGAGTTGTCGTTTTCTAACAGAAAAACATAAGGTCAGTGAGCTGGCACATCAGAGACTCAGTCTTGAACATACCAAGTTTAAGTCACCTACTGACTCCAAAGGAGACACAGAGCAGGCAACTGGCTAGAGGACGTGACCTCAGAGGAAAGGTCACCCGAGGATGAGTCTTGGGTGAAAGCAAAGGACTGCAAGGCTCTGCCCTAATGGATTCCTACTAGCTGGAAGTCGGAAGAGGACAGGCCCTGAGCACTTCCCAGGGGAGAAAATAACTATGGCTAAAACAGATGGGAGAGGCCGGCGATCCAGCTCAGCAGTTAAGAGCACATACTGCTCTTACAGGAGTTCACCAGCCGGCCTGCTCACAGCATCCACTAACTCCAATCCCAGAAGGTCCCACACCTTCTTCTCACCTCTGAGACATCTGCACTGCCTGGTCACACATTCCCCAGACAGACGCATGAAATTTTAAAATATAAATCTTTTAAAAAATAAATAAATAGATAAACCCTCTGGCTGGGTGCGGTGGCTCATAGTTGCCGTCAAAACACTTGGGAGGCCAGACCACCAGGAGTTTGAGGCAAGACTGGCCTACACAGTAAGGTCTCGGCCAGCCTGTGCTACAGAGAGACCTTGACTCGGAAATAAAATAAAACTACAAATGTAAAACTTCTAAGGTTAAGAGGGAACCAGGATTAAAAGTGAGCCTCCATTCACCAAAACAGGCTTTGTTCCCAACAAGCATCAACACTATTTGGAGTGGATGACCTTAAATGTAGATAATCTCCTGTAGAAAACTAAAAAGATATATATAGTCCCCGTGTCTTCTTGGGATCTACTATGAATTCAGATAAGATAAAAGAGTAACTGAGAAGCCAACATTTCTGATATCCTTAAAAAAAAAAAAAAAAAAAAGTCTTGTAAAACTGGGAGATTAACTAGATAGGAAAGCGGTTTAGGAAGGAGAGCCAATCAGCCTTTGTGGCTGTTCTGCACCAAAGGTCACAGAAGGACCATGACATACTGATGACTAACCAGGATTACTAGACGACTCTCCAGCTTCTGTGATGAGTTACAAGAGCTCAAAAGACCACTCCGTTCCATCACGACTGGCTGGAGCAGAAAGATGCCTCACAAGTCACCAGGCATCTCACTGTAAAGATGAATTAACCAAACCTCACCAGGGGAAATGCAGCCCTAAGAGGTTTCTGAAGAAGTAGACTGTGGGTGAACCCTGGCACTGCTATCCCCTATGTGCATTAATGGTCTTCTCACTGGTAACCTCAAGAAAACCTCAGGACTTTCAAAAAGCTGCAATCACCAGGCCAGATGTGGGAACCACGCCTTTAACCCCAGCACTTGCGGGAGGAAGAAGGAGGCAGATCACTGTGAGTTCTGGGTCAGCATGGCCAATGCAGTGAGTTCTAAGCCGGCCAGGGGGAGAAAAGAAATTGAAGCCAGAGACAAAAGAGCAAAGACAGTCATTCTGTTTCCATCTTTACATCACAGTCACCAGCAGTCCCTTGGCTGCTTTTTTTTAGAAACCAGTCTAATTAACACTGCAATCCCAATAACAATGGCCACCATTTTCCAAATTGCCAGAAGACACTAAGTAAAAGGACTCTATCCAGCTTGGGCATAGTGAGCATGGCTCTGGCAGGCCTTGCTCTTCTCCCCATCCCCTCTGCCTTGCTAAGAACCAATAGATTGCATTCCTAAAGCTACCATCAAGGTCTATTCCCTCATTTGTCCACTCCCTCTACCTGACACTGACCACCAAAGTATTGAAATCCAGCAGTCAAAAGCCCCCTTCGGCTTCCTGTATTAGCATGCCCAATTAAAATTAAACGCCTCATCCTAACACAGGGTTTCCCTTATACGATTTCCCTATGGGCCAAGTCTATCTCCTCGATATCCAGAAGTAGTACCTTGTTGTCCCAATCTTTTTTTCAAAATAAGAGTTCACTACCTCTTATTAAAGTATTCACTGCCGGGCGTGGTGGCGCACGCCTTTAATCCCAGCACTCGGGGGGGGGGGGGGGAGTGGATTTCTGAGTTCGAGGCCAGCCTGGTCTACAAAGTGAGTTCCAGGACAGCCAGAGCTACACAGAGAAACCCTGTCTCCAAAAACAAAAAAAAAACAAAAAACAAAAAAAAAAGTATTCACTGTCTTTTGTTTGCATAGTCTAATAAAGGCAACTTCTCAAACATGATCCAAAAAAAAAAAAAAAAACCCGTCTCACCTAGTTAGAAGACATGGTTATCACTGTTGGGTCTCAAACCAGAGAAAAACTACCAAGGTACCCATTTAACCTATCAAAGTGGATGCTGGCTGCCAGGCTCTCCCTGCATCCCTCAGTCCTATTACAGACCGCCTGGCTGGCATACCCCACACCCTACTCTAAACCTCTCCAGCTGGCCTGCCCTATATATTCCAACCGTTTCGGTTACCTGGCGTTTTTCCATCTACCCTTTACCCTCCTGGCCTCTTGGTCTGGCTCTCCTCTCTCTTCTCCTTGTCCTCATATGCCCCGCCCCCCGCAAGGCCATGCCCACTTGGGACTCTTCCAGATGTCCCTGCATCTGGCTATGCTCCCCTTTTGTCTACAATAAACCTTCTCCTGCACCATACCTAGGAACAGCCATGCCCTTTCCTTCTTATTTCTTGTTTTCGTTTAATCTCCAGAAACCTTTCTTCCAAAGCATGAAGCCAGAGGCTGAGAGAGAGCCACTGAGGCAGAGTGACTGTCCTCCTGGTTTTCAATCCCAAGCCGACGGCAGGAATAACACTGAGCCCTGGTCTTCTTGCACCATGCCACCTAAGCCATGGCACCCTACCACTTCCCACTCAGTGTGAGTCCCAAAGATGACTGTGATCTGGAATCAAATAACTGATCTCCTTTTAAACTGCCACTTCTAGAAGATTCCACAATGTAATATAAAAATAAATTGGAGGCTGGAGAGATGGCTCAGTGGTGAAGAGCACTTGTTCTTGCAGAGGATCAGAGTTCAGTTCCCAGCAGCCACACGGTGGTTTAGCACCAGCTATCACTCCAGTTCCAGGAAATCTGATGACGCTTCTGTCCTCTACGGGCACCAAGCACACAGACGGCGTATGTACGCACATGCAGGCCAAATGTAAAATAAAATTAATAAATCTAAGAAAACAAAACAGAATTGGAAGAAACCAGGCTATTCTTCTGAAAATGACCCCATATACATAAATCTAAGTATGGGAAGATACAAACTTGTTTTCATAAACTTGGTCACTAGAAAGGGAAATATGTTAAAGAAATGTAAAACTAGTATAAGATACTGAACTCCCATCATGTGTTTTAAATGATAGGGACTGGAATAGTATCCATACCATTCATGAAGAGGAAACAAACTTACTTAGCAACTGGAATAGTAACTCTAACACTAATAAAAGGGAGACAAACTTACCGAAGTAAGGCTTGCACCCTAGAGCGTACCCACTGGCCATGGCTCTAGCAGACACCACTTGAGACTGCAAACGTGGCTGAGCTTTCTAGTGAGCAGTAGAAGGCAGCACTGCAAGCTGCTTCCGTTACAAGCCTACAGACATGACTGACCAGGAGGGTCCCTTACCTTTAAAGATTTTCTCATTCTCACACAAATGAAGAGTGAAGTAGGTATCCAGAAGCTGATGGCCATTTCTATTAACAATGTTCCGAGCAGCAATGTTCCGGAGATGTCGAAGACGACGCTAAAACATAATCAGAGGTGAACAGGCATTCAGTCTTTAGTCCTCTTATGTTTGGGGAGTAGCAGTGTCAAAATAATAATAATAATAATAATAATAATAATAATAATAAAATGTTGTCCCAGGCACTTCTTGTTGAGCCCATAACATGACCCAGTCTTCTATTTATGCCTCAGCACGTCCTCCACCATACAGGAAATAAACTTTCCTCATCTCACTCAAAGAGCAGTTATGAGCATGGAATGGAAACAAATAGGAAATCCTTTTGCTCTGTGTATGCAGATGTCTGTGTGTGCATGTGTGGGTGTATGCAGTGGAGCTCAATGTTGAGTGTCTTCTTCAATCACTTCTTCACTTTATTCCAGGGCTCTGGCTGTCTCTATCTTCCCAGAGACGAGACTACTGAAGCACACTCCCACAGGGACACACAACCACACCTAGCTCTTTGCATGGCTGCTGGGAACCCAAACTCATGTTCACGTGGCAACCAACTAATCCTTCTTCTCAGCCCCAGAAATGTTTTTGAAAAGCACAGATATTGTGTATGCGAAAACACCTGCAAAAGAGTGTTCATAGCCCCAGGACATAAACTAAATAGGAAGTTGATTCCCCTCACCTGAAAGGCTTCAGATAGTTATGATAAATATATACAAATGATCTGGTTCAGCCTAGATACCAGATCATTTGTACAACTCTAAGAGGCCATAGACAAGAAAGAAAGAAAGAAAGAAAGAAAGAAAGAAAGAAAGAAAGAAAGAAAGAGAGAGAGAGAGAGAGAGAGAGAGAGAGAGAGAGAGAGAGAGA
>NC_034590.1:69942652-69944894 GCF_900095145.1 Mus pahari
AAAGAAAGAAAGAAAGAAAGAAAGAAAGAAAGAAAGAAAGAAAGAAAGAAAGAAAGAAAGAAAGAAAGAAAGAAAGGAAGGAAGGAAGGAAGATAAATAAATAGAAGTAGTAACTCATTTATTCCAGCCAGCCTCTATCTGCTAATCAAGGCTAACTTCCTTCAGCTTCACTAACCAGGATACTTGAGTAATGTGGCGTCACCTCCTTGGGAACACAAAAGCTCCAAAGTAGAGCTACAACAAAAACACAGCTGAAGCGCTAGCCCCATCATATCATAGCAGACAACAGTGGCAGAGCCAGGCATGGTGGCAAATACCCACAACCCCAGCACTTAGGAGACAAGAGTCAGACAGGATCACCGCATGTCCGAGGCCAATCTGGTCTGCTATCAAGTTCTAGGCCAGCCAGGGTTCCATCTCAGGACAGTTTCTCAAGAGAACAGAAAGTAATGTCAGTGCTCAAGCCTGGGCATATCGTGCCTACCCCTCAAAGCCAAGTCTCTGGAGACAGCAGAGGTCAGCAAGATGGCTCAGTGGATAAAGTGTCTGATGAACAAGCCTGACAGCCTGAGTTCAGTCCCCAGTCACAGGGAGGGAGGGAGGGAGGGAGGGGAGAATCAGCTCCACAAAGTTGTCCTCCGGCCTGGACACATACACACACACACACACACACACACACACACACACAGATCTCACACACACACACAATAATAAAATAATTTTTAATAGGCACCTCGGGCTCCTTGTTGAATACCCTTCCTGCCCTCCCTTCCAGCTGACCACCAGGAGTGCCCACTTTCAGCTTTGCAGGCCATCAGCCAACAGGGCCTGCATCTTATGTCCATGTGCATGGCACCCGAGGCTTTCTCCCTGTGTACAGATTACAGTTCCCTGAGAAGAAGGTCATTGTATAGTATGCCTCCCTAGTCCTCACGTATGGAAAGGCTCCATATGTTACGAAGCTCTCGGGCTCAGGCTAACACCATGATGTGCTTTCTTTTCATGCCCTAGATCACAGCCTGCTGCAGTAACTCCTCCATTCAAAGCTTCTAACTGGGAGGCGGTGGGATGGCTCAGTGGTAAAGGCACTTGCTACCAAGTCTGACAGTCTGAAAACTGGGAACCTGCATGGTAAAAGGAGAAAACCGACTCTCTGAAGTTGTCCTCTGACCTCTACACAGGAGCCATAGCAGATGTAGTAAACGCATACATTTACACTGACAAGACTCTCACATTTCATTTACTGTGTGAAGGCCAACGGAAAACACTGACCAAAGTCTCTGCAATAAAGTCCATACGCCCACCATTGTTTTTGAGTATTCTGCAAGCTGACCTCTTCAAGGACCAATCCAGAGGGCTGGGGTTGTGGCTCAGTGGCAGGGTGCTGGCCCAGCATGCATAAGGTCCTGGGTTTCATTCCCAGCACTAAAATACATAAATAAATAACTGGGGCTGGAGGGGATCACTCAGTCTACTGTACTAGCCGTGAAGCTAGGAAGGGTGCAGGACCAGAGGTGCTGGCTGTCACCTTCCATCACAATGCA
This sequence comes from Mus pahari, assembly GCF_900095145.1. NCBI lineage: Eukaryota > Metazoa > Chordata > Mammalia > Rodentia > Muridae > Mus > Mus pahari. The sequence continues at coordinate 69,944,197 of NC_034590.1, forward strand.
AACTGAGAATAAAGTAAGGACAGCAGAGTCAAGGCTGGGATTCAGACCCACTAACACACCTGTCTGCATAGATCATATCAGCAGAATTACACTGAAAAGGGTCGGCCCATCCCTATAAATCAGCCAAGACCTCAGCTTTGGAAAGGACTTACTACAGTAACTGTTAACTGATTTATCCGGGGCCCAGGAGTAGAGCACTTACCTGCCTAACACATCCACACCCAACCCAAAGCCCTAGATTACATCACCGCTACTGCAGACAGACAGAAAGGCAGTATTTGTGTTGTTCTTGTTGGTTTTAGTTCCACAGTGCACTGAGTAGCAAAGTACAAAGAAATCATTTGATTTGGTTTGATTTGGTCTGATCTGGTTTTGAGCCAAGGTCTCTTTATATTAAACAGGTGGGTCTCCATCTCCTGGGCTTGGAAAATCTTCCTGCCTCAGCCTCTCAAGTTCTAAACCCACAGTCACAAGTCGCCAAGCCCGGCTCAAATAAATGTTTTTAAATATCCTCATTCCCACTAAGTAATAACTTGGAACCTAAGCACAGTCAGCCAAACAGAAACTGAAAACAATGTTTAGTAGTGACATGTCCCACTGGGACTCTGTCATCCCACTGCCATCCAGTAGTGACATGTCCCACCGGTCTCTGTCATCCCACTGCCATCCAGTAGTGACATGTCCCACTGGTCTCTGTC
>NC_034590.1:69945694-69947060 GCF_900095145.1 Mus pahari
TGACATGTCCCACTGGTCTCTGTCATCCCACTGCCATCCAGTAGTGACATGTCCCACTGGGCCTCTGTCCATCCCACTGCCATCCAGTAGTGGCATGTCCCACTGGGTCTCTGTCATCCCACTGCCATCTAGTAGTGACATGTCCCACTGAGTCTCTGTCCATCCCACTGCCATCTTCCCCTACGGGCAACCGAAGTGTTCTGGATTCCCAGATGGAGCAGTGCCTGAAGAAGTGGAGGCATCCTTCTCTTGTGCCTCATCCCTATAGGGACTCTGAGGACCAAAAGATGATGGTTTTCATCCACCACCCCCTTTCCTATGCTCTTGTATAAAAGACTAAAGTACTGTGTGGGTCTTAAATGTGATTACTCACAAATCTCCATCATCAAACAAAGCCACCCCACAGACAACTCTGATGACACCCACTAAGATTTGGATGTGAAGTGTCCCCAAAGAGGTACTTAAGGCTTGATTCCCAGCTAGTGTCAGATTCTAAGTGACTCTGGGATCTTTACGAGGTAAAGCCTGGAAGAAGGTCACTGGGTCATGTCCTTAGGGGTGGGTATCTTGTCCCTATCTCAGTTCTATCTCTCTCAGCTTCCTGTCTGTCATGAGATGAATAGCTTCTGCTACACACCACTGGCACCACACACCCCAGCCACCACGCACCGCTGCCGCCACACACGTCTGCCTTACAGAGGCATGTGTCTGTAATCTCAGCACTTGGTAAGTGGAGACAATCAGGAGTTTGAGACCAGCATAGGCTCCATGAACCCCTACCAAAAGAAGGAGATGGAAGGACAGACAGAAGGAAAATTAGAATGTCCTGCCAGATGTTTTATCACAACAAAAACTCTAACACAATCCTCAAGTCGACAGTGATGTATTTTCAAAGCAAACTTTGAGTTCAAATTGTTTAATTTACAAGAACCATGACAGATCAATAATATACTCAACAGTCACCAATGCAAAGCCCAATGAAAAGGGGAAGAGCAGTGAAAAGGGGGAGGGGTGAAGGCTATGAAAAGGCAAGCCACAGGAAAAGAAATAAACCATCAGTGAACCCATGAAAAGAATGTACAATCATGATCATCATCAAAGGCATAAAAGCCAGATGAGTGACCGGTCACGGCCCACGCCTTTAATCCCAGCACTCAGGAGGCAGAGGCAGGGGATCTCTGAATTTAAAGCTAGCCTGGTTTACAGATTGAGTTCCAGGACAGACAAAACTGCACAGAGAAACCTTGTTTGAAAACACACACATATAGACACACAGACACACAGACACACACACACGAAGAAGAGGAAGAGGAGGAAGAAGAAAGAAGAGGAGAGGAGGAAGAGGAGGAAGAGGAGGAGGAGGAGG
>NC_034590.1:69947128-69975684 GCF_900095145.1 Mus pahari
GGAGGAGGAGGAGGAAGAGGAGGAGGAGGAGGGAAAAAACCCAACACTGCACTATGCAGCAGAGTTTCCAAATGTGGCTCACAGGTGCATCCTGTGGCCATGCTCTCTTTGAGTACAGTGTGATGCCGCCACACAATGAAAAAGTGTGCCTTATGTTCCCAGCACCGTCACATGTGGCAGGTCTGTCACTATAGCCCACAAAATTCTAAACAATTATGATGGCTCAAAATCATAAACAGTTATACTATAGCTTCCCCCATCCTTTTGGATACTCTTCTTGGGAGTCCCATTATCATATAGCACAGAGGACAAGCAGTTGCATGGAGGGACCAGCCTGGGTTCTTCAAAGCTAATCTCAGATGGCAGCCAGACCTGCAGCCGCTGAGCCTCTAAAAGTGACAACCAGTGGACCCAAGTTGTTTCCACAAAGCCTGGGCCAAAGTGCAGATTTAGGAGCAAAATCAATGTTTTAAGCAACTGGAATTTTTTGTTCTTCTTAGTACACAGACATGGGTAATTAAAGAGCTCTAACTGATTAAACAAGCTATTTTGGTCTCTGACACAAGTAAGGAAACTAGAATTGGAGAAAATATGACTGTTCACCTGGAGCAAGAACAACTGAGCAATTACCAAGATGTTCCAGTATTGTTAAAAAAGCAAAAACTTCGTAAACACTCTTAAATGGTAATACACTCACACAACGGAAAACATCATTTTAAAAAGGTCACTAAGTATGGGTATGAAAATCCAAGGGGGAAAAATGTTAACTATTCATAGAAAGAAATCTAATTATAGTCCCTGAATAACAGAGATTAGGAGTCTGCAGACATGAAAGGGTCACGACGTGAATATTGATAAGCTTTCCAGTCTCTCTGCATCTTTTTTCCTAATTTGCTTATGACCCTTTAACAGACTAAATGCTTTTCTTAGCTTACTGGTTATTAGAGAAACCTGCTGCTGGAAGTGTGCCAGCTGCTGGTGCAAATATGGTGATATGTTTCAGAGTATGTGAATAGGAACCCGTCCTGTGGCACCACTTTACCCCTCGAGCCCCACCCCCATCCCGGCATCTGAATGGGAACATCCTCAACTGGTCCTGGTTGCCAGCCTCTCTGCCCCCACCCCCCATCTGAATCAGGAACATCCTCACATTGGTCCTGGTTGCCTGCAGTCTGTGGCCCCACTCTGCCCCCTCGATTCATTCCTTTTTAGATCAGGCATTTATTCTCTGTCTAGGACCATGCTCACTGGCAGGTAAGGGGCTAAGATCCAGGTTCTTTCAGGTAAATTCAGATTCCTGTTATTTTGTTTTAGCTTTATGAAGGACAAGAAAATGAAGAAAATTTGTTTTCCGAAAAGATTCTCAGTCACTGAACCAGATATTTAAGCTTGCTATCAAGTTAGACTTTTCAAACACAGAAACACCCCTTTGATACTGCAGCACTCCCCCCTCCTCCTTTCCTCCCACCCCTCCCCCAACCTCAGGCCCCACCCTCTGATCCCACCAGAAAGACTCCCCGGGAAAGTTCTGATAGATGAACGCTTTTGAAACTAGGGCTTGGGGCCCCTGGCCCTTAGCAGTGGTGCCAAGAGTCAATGCCACAGACTTCAGTGAGCAACACTCACTCCCATGAGACACTTCACAGTTCTTGTTCAGAACTAGGAGCCTTCTCTGGCAAAAATTATACAGCTTCCCACCTGGAGCCTGGAATATCAACTCTGCTCTCCAACTCCAAATCAGCCCAAGAATATCCTTAATGAAGTCATTTACTGAGCACTACTAAATTATGCAACGGGCTTCTCCACGGCGGCAACAAAGCAGACCTCTGACTGGCTGGCATTTCTTTGCTTTCTTACCTCTACCCTGTTCACCTTCAATCTTGGCTCGAACCTGCCCTTTTCTCTGCCCTTCGCCTTGCTCTGAGGAACAGGCCATCTCTCTCTCACCTTCTTCTCTAGCTCGGTTCTTCCCTCTCACTGATAGATACTTCCTGCGCACACTGTGCTTAGGCACTGCGGGGAACAAAGCAGGGGCTCCCTCATTTCAGTCTGTCATCCTACTAAGGACTAGAGACGTGAACCCTGTGTGGACACTCACACTTAGAACTCCAGAGACCCAGCCCTGGTGAGGAGGAGGACCAAGCTGGAGGACAGCATAAGCAACAGAGCAAGTTCCAGGACAGCAAGGACCTCTCTCAGAACACTTGGAAGGAAGGGAGGGAGGGAGGGAGGGAGATCAGCCTAAGCTAAGCAGGCAGGCATGATGGCATCAGCGGTAACAACTTTATTTAAAGATAGATAGATAGATAGATAGATAGATAGATAGATAGATAGATAGATAGATAGATTACATGGAAATTTCCATAACAAAAAATTCTAAAATACTACTGATAAGGAAGGACTGAAAGGATCAGACTACTTAAGAGTCTATAGACTTTAACAGGGTGACAAATTCAATTATGTGTTTGAGAATAAAGAAAATTATTTTAAAAAAGAAAAAGAAAACAGAACTAAAGATAATTTCTAGAGAAATGAGAACTAGTCTGTAAAGTATTAGATCAATAGAATAGCCGTTCACGTGCACTCACACCCATACACATAGCGTATAGTCCTGCACTTGCTTTCTGTTGCTGGGATAAACACCACAACCAAAATTTACTTGGGAACTTACACTTCCATCACACCCCATTGCTGCAGTAAGTCATAGCAGAACTAAAGCAAGAACCTGAAGGCAGGCATTCAAGTAGAAAGCATGGAAGAACACTGCTTATTAGCTTGCTCAGCTTGTGTGTGTGTGTGTGTGTGTGTGTGTGTGTGTGTGTGTCCAACCAACCCAGGACTACCTTCCTAGAGGGGCACCAAGTAGTGGGTTGGCCTAATGCTGCTTGTATTATATTGCTATTTTGGATCCTGCTCCCCACCTTTTGCCCCAAAGACTAGAGGGTGTAAGACACTGAGGGACCCTGCCCCTAGTTAGTTCTGACTGATAAATAGCTGGGGAGAAGAGACATAGGTGAGGTTTAGGTTTCCCAGGGCTTGAGACCACTAGGAGGAAGGAGATGTCTCTCTTGGAAGAGGAAGTGTGTGCAGGAGGGAGGAGGGGACCGCAGTGGGATAGCTGAGTCATAAACATGTGACCATGAGGGCTGACCAATTGGAATTAAGAGCAGCCCAGAGGGAACATAGAAACCAGTCAGTAGTAACTGGGACTTACCAGTAGGAAAGTGGATCCTAACAGCATGGGGGGTAGGCAGCTGCCTAAGGCATATTTACAAATATAAGGCTGTGTGTGTCTTTCACCTGGGAACATAAGTGGTCTAAGATAGGAAGAAACTCCACGACGGGATTTTATTAAATATTTTTGTACTACAGCACCATCCACAATAAATGTGGTGGTTTGAATGCAAATGCCCTCCCCCACAGGCTCAGAGGGAGTGGTACTTTTAGGGGGTGTGTACTTGCGGAGGAAGTGTGTCACTGAGGGCAAGGTTTTGAGGTCTCAGATGCTCAAGCCAGGCCCAGTGTCACTCTCTTTTCCTGCTGCCTTTAGACCTGGATGTAGAATGCTCAGCTTCTCCTCCAGCACCACGTCTGCCAGCATGCCACTATGTTCCCCAACTTGATGGTAATGGACTAAACCTTTGAACTGTGAGCCAACTCCAAATTAAATGTTTTCCTCTATAAAAGCTGTCATGGTCTAACTAAGACAATAAGGTCGGCCCTCCCACAACAGTTATTAATCAAGAAAATATCCCAGAGTTGCCTACGGACGAATCTGATGAAGGTATTCTCCAGCTAAAGTTTCCTCTTCCCAGATGACTCTAGTTTGTGTCATGTTGACAAAAAAACTAGCCAGCATTAGCCAGGCGTGGTAGTGCACACCTTTAAACTCAGCACTGAAGAGGCAGAGGTAGGTGGATCTCTGTGTGATTGAGTCTAGCTTGGTCTACAGAAAGAATTCCAGGACAGCCAGGGCTACAGAGAAACCCTGTCTTGAAAATCAAAAAACAAAGAAAACATTCATGCCAGGCAGTGGTGGCACACCTAGTTTACGGAAGTATTCAAATGCGCCGTCAGTTAGACAGGAATAAGAACTTCTGGTGAGGGTAAAGCAAGCATGGTGGTGCCCACCATTAATCCCAGTGCGTGAAATACAGAGGCAGGCTGATCTGTGAGTTCCAGACTAGTCAGGGCTGCACAGCAAGACTCCATCTAAAATCTCAAAAACAAAAATAAAAACAGAATTTCTCAGGGGCTGAGGAGATGGCTTAGCAGTTAAAAGCATTTGTTGTTCTTGCGGAGAACCTGGGCTTGGTTCCCAGCACCAGGATGATAGTTTACAACTCCAGTTCCAGGGGATCCACCAGGCATACATGTGGTACACATACATGCATGCAGGCAAAGAAGACTCATACACATAAAATATACATAAAAGATTTATAAAAACTTAATGTCTGAGCTGGGCGTGGTGGCACACGCCTTTAATCCCAGCACTTGGGAGGCAGAGGCAGGTGGATTTCTGAGTTTGAGGCCAACTCACCGGTCTACAAAGTGAGTTCCAGGACAGTCAGGGCTATACAGAGAAACCCTGTCTCGAAAAACCAAAAAAAAAAAAACCAAAAAAACCTTAATGTCTGTTGTGCTATTATTAACTGCAGAAATCAATACACCATACATTGCTTTGCTTTGGCAGCTTCAGGCACATGGCTGTGCCTTTAGAGTCAGGGGTAGAAGAAAGGGGTCATGGAATCTCCTTCTGTGACTAAAGAAAGCTTCTGAGGTCAGGCGTGTGTGTGTGTGTGTGTGTGTGTGTGTGTGTGTGTGTGTGTGTGTGTGTGCGCACGCGCCATGATGTGAGCATGCCATAGTACACTAGTGGCAGTAAATAAACCACTTTGGAGTGTTGGTTTTTTCCTTACACACACACACACACACACACACACACACACACACACACAAACAAGTAAATAAATTTTAAGAAGTTTAAAAACAGCCGGGCGTGGTGGTGCACGCCTTTAATCCCAGCACTTGGGAGGCAAAGGCAGGCGGATTTCTGAGTTCGAGGCCAGCCTGGACTACAAAGTGAGTTCCAGGACAGCCAAGGCTATACGGAGAAACCCTGTCTTGAAAAACCAAAAAGAAAAAAAAAAAGAAGAAGAAGAAGAAGAAGTTTAAAAGCAGAAAAAAATTTAATGCTTTAAAATTATACATGACAACAGAACATGGTAGCTCACACCTACACAGGGGGTTGAAGCAGGAGGATTACCATGAGTTAGAGGCCATCCTGGGCTACACACTGAGTTCAAGGCTAGCCTAGGCTACAGAATGAGACCCTGTCTCAAAAAGTACAAAAAAAAACAAAACCAAAAAGCTACTGTATGTGATGAACTGGCCAAGTGCAAAGTCAAAGGAAAAAAAAAAAACTGAAGAAATTATTTAAATTAACACAACAAAAGCAACTTCACTAACAACACAAAGGTATTCCTAGAAATTCCCAAGGAAATTCCAGTAAGTGGGAAAGAATGTGAATACATAACTCACAGAGGAAATACAGAGTATTTAAATGTGGAAAGAATCTCATGCACAAAATAACTGCACTGAAGCTTCAGTAGAGCTGGCGCAAGTCAAGGGGCTAACATCATTCGGAGGCAAAGCACCGGCAAAGCGGGCACTTGGCCAACAGCAGTCCAACTGGCAGAAGTCTACAGGTTCGGCAACCTGGCAACATCTAGACAACAAACGCACACATCCTTCAACACACAATTCCACTTCTCCGTCTGTGCTAAAAATATACTTGCAGATATGCAATATGAGACACGGATTTTGTTTCTTCTTTTACAGTGGTTGAAGCAGATAACACCTTACATTGGCCTTGTATTCACTATACAGCCCAGCTCAAGCTCTTGATCCTCCTGCCTCAGATGCCCAAGGTCTACAGATTTGTTCCCCAGACTGATGCTTTTAAAGGGCATCGGGACACACCCCCTAGCCTCCCCTTCCTCTTCTGAGTCTCCAGGTGAGTGGCTCTTCCTACAGGAAGTGCTCCCTGCCATTATCTGCAGCATCACCACAGGACCACAAGCCACCTGACCACACACTGAGCTCTCAAAATCCGTGACCCAGAATATTTCGCTCCTCTTTCAAAGCTGATTATCTTAAATATGTTACAGTAACGTGAAGCTAACTGATGCAAATAAAGTATGACTCATATCAGAGGAAAAACTGCAACGAACTTTAAATATACCTACCGGTAGTTAAGATATGGATCCTACAGTAAAAAATAATGCACAGCCATGAAGAATAAATAATGTGGTGTCACTGAAACAAGTCAAGACACTACTCGTCTTCAATAGTTTGCATGGTCCCTGTGTTGTCATTCGCACTTCACAGAGAGAAAAGAATGCAATGTTGTTATGTCTGGAGAGACTTAAGTATAAATACTTGTCCCAGGAGGGGGGGGTAGGGACTACACACTGTATCCTTACACATTACACAAAATCTCTCATTTTATGTGAGAAAGCATAGGAATATATTCCCTACTTTTAAATGAAAAATACATTTACATTTAAAAAAAAAGAAGTCCAGCGATAGTGGCGCCCGCCTTTAATCCCAGCACTGGGGAGACTAAGGCAGGTGGATCTCTGTGAGTTCTAAGCCAGACAGAGTTCCAGGACAGCCAGGCTAAACAGAGAAACCATGTCTTGTGGGGAAAGAAAAGGGAAGAAGGCAATTAATCTCCTTTTTAAATTATGTATTGTTACTTTACATGCATTGATGTTTTGCCTGCATGTGTGTCTATGTGAAGGTGTCAGATCTTAGAGTTAACAGTTGTGAGCTGCCCTGGAGGACTGGGAATTGAACCCACATCTTCCAGAAGAGCAGTCAGTGTTCTTAACTGCTGAGCCATTGCGGGTTAGAATGGTGTCCCAGGGCTGGTCCGCCACAGGGCTAGGGCCATTCATGGAGGCGGGACTGGACGCAGGAAGTCTGACTGCAAGCACCCTGCTGCCAGGAAGCCGATAGACCACCCACCCCCCCGCGCGCCCCCACTCCGGGGGTTGCAGTCTGAGTTCCCCGCTGAACTGCTGGAGTTTGGCTTGGATTCTAGGGCACCACATACACCGCTGAGTACCGTGGCTCTGGCTCTGGGGTCCCCAAACTGCACAGGCCAGGGACAGCAGGTTCTTACTCTTGGACACCACAGACACTGCTGGATGCCTTGGAAGAGCTGAGAACAGAGTGGGTGCCTGGGGGCGGGGCTCTAGCCCTGGCCAAAGGGAAAGGGGCAGGAGGAGAGCGCCGCCCGCTGGTTCCCACAGAGGAGAGTCCTTAGTTTGCTTGGCTTAGTGGGAACCATGACTGAGAGCGCAAGGAGGCCTCCTGTGGGAGATTAGACGTGCTGTCCAAGAAGAGGAGGCAGTCCATGGTTTTAAGGCGTTTATTGTCATGGTTGAAAGGGGAGCTAAGAGGGTAGTAGAGGCAGAGAGAAAGAGAGAGTAGAGAAGTAGAGGCCGGCCATGGCCACGTGGAGAGGTGGGGGAAGGGAATGCGGAGAGAGGGGGAGCAAGAGGGCAAGAGAGAGAGACAAGAGAAAGAGATTAAGAGAGGGAAGTGGGGGCAAACAGCCCCCTTGATAGTGGGCCAGGCCTACCTGGCTGTTGCGTGGAGTCCAGACAGAATACCAGGAGCTTGGGACCTTGCCCTACCTGACTGATGGCCACAGAATTAAGGAGCTAGGGCCTCATGTCAGGAGCCTGGTGTCTGGGTGCATGGCAAACTTCCTTCCATACCTTGCAGAGTTATCTGCTGGGTCTCCGGGGTTTAACCCTAGCTCACCTAGAAAACAGGCTGCTTTTCATGGTCCCACAGCCATCACTCTCCAGCCCCCTTGCAATAAATCTTTAAATGCAGACATATGTAACGGCCATTCCCTACAGAAATGCGACACAGTGTAAGCTCAGGCTACAGTAACCCTGAAATTGAAGGATTCTCTATACTCGATAGTGAGCAACCACTGGCTGTGCCCCTTCCTGCAGAGTGTAGAGCTGTCCATCTGCGCACCTATGTGGCTTGTTGGAGAATAAAGCAATGGGTGTGAAGGCCCTGCAGAAACAGTGAGGAACTTTAGGAAAATAAGCTGATAGGCAGATGGGGGCGTGGCTCTTATGGGGGCGTGGTTCTTATGGGGGCGTGGCTCTTGGGGGCGTGCCTATCAGTGAGAAAGGTAAATGGACCTGGGACTGAAGGAAAGAGACAGACTAGAACTCAGCTATCTTCACACAGATGAGAAAAGAGAAGGAAAACGGAGCTCAGATCCGAAACAGTCAATGACTAGAATTCCAGAACTGCAGAGCTGAGAGGCCTCCGAAAGTCGTCCAAGCCTGGGGACCCTGCACCACCAGGAATGTGTTCCTCATGCAGACCCTAGGTCCTAGCACAGCACTGACCTACTCAAGCAGAGCCCTTATTCTAACTGTGTCACCAGGTACTTCAAATGCATGTTTTCAATGGAAGCAGAGATCTACAGCATCCAGACTTATTTTTTAATAAGAAAGCCTGGATCAAAGCAGGGACGACTCACTTCACACTGTCAGTAAGAAGCAAAAGTGAAACTGGGCCTGATCTCCCAGATGGGTGCACCAAGCTTGCCCCGGAGACACCCATCCTCAAAGCCTGTGAGGCCTCTTGGCCTATTCTTCCCAATTACAACAGTCAGCCATGCCCATCCACTGTCTTCCGAGCATCGCAGGCATGTGGTTCCGCCCATGTATCAACTTCCGATTCTGAAAACAAAAGTTCAGATCCTATCAGACGCTAGACGATTCCGTAAGAAGGTTCAAGGCACTGAGACACATTTAGCGTGGACATGCTGATCCCAGGCAGAGACTACCGTAAGCCAGAACTTGGTATTTCTTTTTTTTTTTTCCTTTAGAATTATTTTATTAAATCATAAATGTACAACAGCTTCTTAACTCTACACACGCACTTAAATGTTTAAAGGAAAAACGTTATATCTTATTACACCATGATCCTGGCTAAAAGCTTTTCAAAACTTTTGAGAAAAATCTTAAAGAAGGTTTCACATGTCACCTGAAACTTACAAATTTAACATTATCAAAGAAGGAATGCTTCTACACTCTTACAAAGACCACTAGAAAGAAACAACAATTAAAAAGTTAAGAAACTGTCTCAAAGGCATTTTTTTTTTTTTTTACAATCCTTCCTTCACAGTAAGGTAATGTTATTAAATAAGCCAATCCATTCAGGAAATGGCTCTCTGCATCTGCTCTGGTGTCTTCTGCCACATCACTGCATATTTATGCATGACTGAGATAAGAGTTTCCTTAACACTGTTATTTCGAAAACCTGAAGCTGTTCTGTTACTTCTGGGCTCTCTTCCTCTCCTGTTTATACAGCGAAGCCCATGGTAAGTANGAAGAAGCTTAATATCTGCTCCTTCCACCACAGCTGCCACTTCCTCCACTTCCTCCAGGACCATAGTTCCCTCCACCATATGGTCCTCCCATGTTCCTGCTACCACCAAAGTTTCCACTCTTCATTGGACCATAGTTAGTAGGTTGCTGGTTATAATTTCCAAAATCATTATAACTTCCACTTCCATAATTTCCTCCTCCATAGTTGTCATAACCACCTCCGTAGCCCCCACCCTGGTTGCCATATCCAGGTCCTCCACCACCATATCCTCCTCTTCCTCCTCCATAACCAGGGCTACCTCCAAAATTGCTACCTCCAGGTCCTCCTCCATACCCATTATAGCCATCCCCAAATCCACGTCCACTTCCATATCCATCAGATCCCCCCCCAAAGTTGCTTCCTGGTCCTGGTCCAAAATTGCCACCGCCACCATGAGAATCCCCAAAACCAAAGTTTCCTCCTCTTCCACTCCTAGAACTTTGAACTTCCTGCATTTCTTGTCTAGACAATGCCTTTCTAACTTCTGCATTGTGATATTTTTGCAGGACAATTTTATCCACAGGATCATGGTCATCAAAAGTAACAAAGCCAAAGCCTCTTTTCTTTCCAGACTGCCTATCGGTAATTACTTCAACAGTATCAATTTTTCCATACTCTTCAAAGTAATCTCTAAGGTGGTGTTCCTCAGTATCTTCCTTAATTCCACCAACAAACAGCTTCTTCACAGTCACATGGACTCCTGGTTTTCCAGACCCCTCTCTTGCTACAGCATGTTTTGGCTCAACTACCCTGCCATCAATGGAACGAGGCCTTGCAGCCATGGCAGCGTCAACCTCAGCCATGGATGAGAAAGTTACAAATCCAAATCCTCTTGATCTTTTGCTTGCAGGATCCCGCATAGCCACAGTCTGTGAGCTTTCCCCACTGCTCAGCGTAGTTTCTCAAACTTTCTTCTGTGGTTTCAAAGCTTAAGCCACCAATAAAGAGCTGACGGAACTGTTCCTTTTCTCTCTTTTTCCTCTCCAAAGGAACAGTTTCTAAAGTTTTCTCCATCGCGGACTCAGTCGCTTCAGCCCGATTTCCCGCAGCCGAGCGAGATGAGAAAGACCTCCATGGACGGACACGCACGGGACTCGTCCTGACACTGTGGGGAAAGCAGGCGACTGCCAAGAAACCGGGCCACAAAGGAGCTCCTGCACATGGGACCTGCGCCACTGTTACTCCAGAACTTGGTATTTCTAAGGCAAAACTTTCACTTCTCCTTACTCCGGCTGTATCCTTTCTTAGAAACTTAACCCGTGCTCCTTTACGTAGCAAGGTCCTCTTGTTCCTCTCATTCTAATCAAGCTTCACAAACAAGTGCAGGGCCCCAAACCTCCAGTTCTACCTTCAACCCCAGAACCCCTCAGCAATCACAAATCTTCGCCTTGCATGCCATATCGTAATAAACCAGAATATTTTATTATTTCCTAACTACTTGTGATTTGCTAGCAATACCTCTGAATACCATAACTGCAAAAGGAACTCAAAAAGTTCCAAGTACTAGGATCATAGGTGTGCACCACCGTGCCTAACAACAGGAGGTGTTTCAGGTTGTCTGATCAGTCTCTCGCTCTCTCTTTCTCTCTTCCTCCCTTCCTCTCTCCCTCCCTCCCTCTCTCTCTGCTGGAACTGAACCCACTGGCTTCATGCAAGCTAGGTAAGAGCTTTACCACTGGGCCACACCATCCCTAGCCTTGACACTTTTAAAAGGCAAAGCCTGTGTTCTTTGTTTATAAATTGACTAAACTTGGATGGCAGCTTGATCCTGAACTGAAGGGAACCAGTAGGCCAGGTCTAGAACGTCCCCAATGGCCTGTGTGTTAATGGCTTGGTCCCTGGGATAGCACCACTGGGAAGTGTGACAAACTTTAAGTTCAGATTTAGCGGAGTCTTCAGGGCATGCACCCTTGAAGGGATGTTGGGATCCCCAGTCAGGAGGGACAGCTTTGAGTTGCTGTGCTCAGAACCCAGGCTGTTTCACCATAAGGGCAAGCAATGAGGTCATGGATTGATGACACCTCCTAACTCCAAATTTCCAAAAGCCCACCCTTTTCATAATTGATTGTTCTTTTCTTCTTTTTTCATTGTAACAGAAAGCTAATACAGAGATGTTCTGAAAAGGACATGTGATCAGCTAGCTAAATTGAAATGTGAGCCGCAGAGAGCTGCAAAGGACACACAATCAACTAACTAAATTGGAATATAAGCCTTGGAGAGCTTCCGCACAAAAGGACAAGTCATGATTAGAACGAAGGAACTTCCTACCTGAATGGGCATGAAGACTGGAAGCTGGAGGAGGCACCAAGGACTGCTTACTCACGCCTGCCTGAGTAACAGAATTACTGTGAACCCTGAGCAATAGACACAGGGCATTGTGAGCTGAGCACACGGAGCCACGGAGAGGGTGGGATATCCAGCAGGTCACACAAGCCCAGACCCTTCCCCACACCTTACCATTGGAGTTCTTGTGCTGTGTGCTGTACGTAAGCTGGTTTGCTGATTTCCAGGGGCTATTGCAGCAAATAACTGAACCCTGGGCAAGGGGCATGGGAGCTCCCTGCTCACATCTGAATGACAGGCAGCCCAAGAGTTGCGACAGCAGTCTGAAGCAAAAGTTTGTAAGGATCAACCTTCAACTTCCAAGACCTCAGACTAACTTCAGGGATCAACCTTCAACTTCCAAGACCTCAGACTAACTCTAGGGATCAACCTTCAACTTCCAAAATCTCAGACTAACTCCAGGGATCGACCTTCAACTTCCAAGACCTCAGACTAACTCCAGGGATCAACCTTCAACTTCCAAGACCTCAGACTAACTCCAGGGATCGACCTTCAACTTCCAAGACCCAGACTAACTCCAGGCAAACAGCTGCGGAACTGAACCAAAGAGCCAGGCAAACCATCAACTGTGAGAGAATGGGTCAGTAGGACAGCGGGGTAAAGATCCCTCAGCCGGATCTCAGTCCTATCATCAGTGGAGCAGTAACACCTGGGAACGGTGGCAAGGGCCTGTTATCCCTGCACGCAGGTGACCGACAGACACATGAGGCCTGATAGGAATTTGAGGCCACACTAAACTACAGGGCAAGTTCCAGACCAGCCTGGGCTAAAAAATGAGATCCTATCTAAAAACAAAACAAACCAAGAACCTGGGTGGTGGTGGTATAGACCTCTCTTTAATCCCAGTGCTCAGGAAGCAGAGGCAGGCAGAACAGAGTTCGAGGCCAGCTTGTGCTACAGCAAGAGTTCCAGAGCACAGAGAAAGTTTGCCACAAAAAAAAAAGGGTGGGGGGTGGTGGTGATGAAGGACAAGATGGTTGTTTCCACGGAGGCTGACAACCTGAGGCCACTCCAGGGCCTACATGGCGGAAGAGAAGTGACTCACAAAAGTGGTTCTACAGCCACCAAATAAGAACAGAAATAAATCAATAATCATGTAATTTAAAATATTTTTAAAAAAGAAAACAAACTCTGCAATTCTACAAACCTAATGACTAACGGATGTTTTCTGGCAGAGATAACAGAGTACAGAGGCAGCTGGCTCTTTAGTTTCCTATCTGTCCTGAAAATCTTCCACATACAATAAACTCTGCTTAGTCACTTCATGAAAAAAAAAAGCCCCAAATACTTTCCTATGTGTACAACACACAAGAGTGTGGTTCTGTAACTACACCCATGAATCAAAGCTGGGCAGGCTCCTTATAGGCCAGGAAGTTAACATTTTAGTAGTAACAATATTCCCAAGGATTTTCCTCTTTTCAAAAGGTACATTTTAGCCGGGCGTGGTGGCACACACCTTTAATCCCAGCACTTGGGAGGCAGAGGCAGGTGGATTTCTGAGTTCGAGGCCAGCCTGGTCTACAAAGTGAGTTCCAGGACAGCCAGGACTAGAACAGGAAACCCTGTCTCGAAAAAGCCAAAAAAAAAAAAAAAAAAAAAAAAAGGTACAATTTAAATATTCCTTATAAGTCTAAATAAAACTATTTTCATTTTGAAGACTTTTTAGAGGCTTTCTAGATTAGCTCTTTTACAAAGAATGTTTGGAATTGAAGAAGAAAATAATCCATATCCTCTCAAAGGCACAGTCTGGCTGGCAGAATGCAGACATTCCTCGTCAGGTCCAGTGTTCACACAGTCAAAAGGCACTTCACAAATATCTACTGGACAAATGGCTACCCGGTCGGCTTTCCCACTCAGCATGCAGAATTGGCTAATATAAACAACAGAGTTACTTAAGTTAAACATTTAGTCACACAAACTACAGTCATGGTAAAGATCACCAAGTTTTTCATAGAAAAACAAATCTGAAGCCCAAATCCCAATTTCTGTGATTTGTTCCCTTTTTTCCTTACTTAAGAACTTAAGGACTGAAGCCAAAGGCAGACACTAGTGTCAGCTTCCTGATATATCTTGTTATTTTAAAAGGTCTGGTCACACCTTTTAGGATATTCTAACCTCCATAACACAAAGAAATGCTACCTATTTCCCTGGACCACTGAGTGCAGGGTTCTAATGCTCAACTTCAGGGTTACTTATCTTAGCCTCAACAGACACACTTGGCTAGCTTTCAGTTTTGTAAAATGTCTAATAAAATCACAACTAACGTCTACAGCAATCAGTGCTAAATATTACACAGAATCAAACTGCTGGCGTGGAGAAAAACCACAGTCACCAGATGTTTGCTCTTTCCGAAACTTAAGGAGGTAGAGAATTAGTTGTTCCTAAGAATATTCAAAATATTCAAAACTGGACAGGCTTGATAGAGCACCAGAAACAGAACAGGAGGGGCCGCCTTGGAGGCCAAGGGGCATTTCTTTCAGTTTCCTTGGCTCACAAGAATGGGACAGCAGCAGAGTGAGTGTCCAGCCCTGCCCTTGAGGGGAAGTTTAAAACAATGCCAGAGCCCCACTTTAGTTCCAGCCTAAAGTCAAACAAAGCTTGGGGGACACCATGTCAAAGCCCAGAGAGGAGTTATAGAACCAGGCTCTCTGTGCGCTCAGACCAGCTGAGCAGACCCGGTGCTGGAGAGGCAGACACTCCCTAGAGCTCTGTTAAACACAGTCCCCGAGGTCTCCGGAGCATATTTGTGGGCTGGCAAATCGTTTCGCCTCTGAGAACATTACATTGTTTATGTCCGTAAAATCCCACTATTCCAAAACTTGAATTTCCACCTTAAAGTAAGACGGACAACAATATTAACTACAAACTAGAGGGGTGAGTGGGGGGACTAGAAAGAGGGTACAGTACTTAGGAGCACTTGCTCATGCAGGAGACCCAGGTTGTATTCCCGGCACCACATGGTAACAACCATACGTGACTCTGGTTCCAGGGGACCCATTATCTTCCAGCCTCCAGGGCACTGCATGCATGTGGTGCACAGCCATACATGCACACAAAACACCCACACATAAAAATAAAGTTAGGGGCTGGAGAGATGGCTCAGCGGTTAAGAGCACTGACTGCTCTTCCAGAGGTCCTGAGTTCAATTCCCAGCAACCGCATGGTGGCTCACAACCATCTGTAATGAGATCTGACGCCCTCTTCGGTCATGCAGACATACATGCAAATAGAGTACTCATATACATAAACAAACAAATAAATAAGAAAATAAATCTAAATTTTTTAAAGAAATAAAATAAATAAATAAAAATAAATAGCTCTCCCACATAAGAAAGTTCTAATGCCATTAAACCTAAAGTATACAAATGCAAATATTTCAACCAGATTTTTAAAACAGATTTCTCTTTAATTTTTCTAAAGTAAACTCCCAATTTTATCATTGGAGAGTATATTATATCCTCCTCATCATATCCAGTACACTAAAAATGACCATGATTTCTTGTTTGCCATAGCAGAAGTATGTCTTGGCTTGCAGGTAGAACTGCATAGTTTATTAAAAATTAAAAACACACATCTGTGGCCCACTGTGCTGGGTGGTGAAAGCCTTTACTCTTAGCACTTGCTCTCTACACAGTGAGTTCCAGGACATCTGGAGCTGCCTTAAGGAAAGTAAATAAAAGTAAAACACACATCCGGAAATGGCGAGGTGTAAACTGTGTCAGCCCCACACAGCCAGACCCAACTTTCAATTCTGCCCTATTTCCAGTCAAGTTTCACTTCTGGATTTTCTACCCCAGAACTAAGAACTGTGATCCTGTGAAGAAATCTTTAAGTAAACACAAAATAAGAACATAGCTTTTCCTTTTAAAGCAAAACTAAACATTTTCACAGAAAGAACAAAGAAATTACAACACAGAAAGCACTTAGGTTCCTGAGGGCGTTTTGTTGTGTAAAGGAATGACTGTAAGATGCTGACAGGAAGCTTCCTCATGGTTTTGGTACAAAAGCCAGTCCTGCTCAGAAGTTTCTGTGCCTTTATTTTACAGATACACAACTATAGATTGCATCTCTTTCCTTTGAGTCAAAGAGGTTTGATACATATTAATGGGTAGAATAATGGTACAGGGCAGAGCACTGTGCTGAACAAGACTTCTGTTCCCAATACGATTCGGCTGCCCTTTGTGCCTGTCCTGGCATTACCAACACAACATACTAAAAAAGAAGAAGAAACATTAAATTGGCTTTAAGAAACAAGTATATATAGCCAGACATAGTGGTGTACAACTCTAATCCCAGAATTTGAGAGGCAGAGGCAGGTGGATTTCTGAGTTCAAAGCCAACCTAGACTTTATAGTGAGGAGCTATCTCAAAAAAAAAAAAAAAAAAAAAAAAAAAAAGTGTATGATAATCACAAGCATGTAAGGGGAAATGAACACACCACTGGCAACCACATTAAACATTCTATCTGCATCTGTCATCTTGTTAGTGTTTCAATCCTATCTGTGATGGTTTGTATATACTTGGGCCAGGGAGCAGCATTATTAGGGGATGTGGTCTTGCTGGAATAGGTGTGTCACTGTGGGTGTGGGCTTTAAGACCCTGATGCTATGCTGGGCAGTGGTGACACACGCCTTTGATCCCAGCACTTGGAAGGCAGAGGCAGGCGAATTTCTGAGTTCGAGGCCAGCCTGGTCTACAGAGTGAGTTCCAGGACAGCCAGGGCTACTCAGAGAAACCCTGTCTTGAAAAACCAAAACAAACAAAAAGACCCTCATCCTGGAAGTGAATATTCTGCTAGCAGCCTTCAGATGAAGATGTAGAACTCTCAACTCCTCCTATACCATGCCTGCCTGGATGCTGCCATGCTCTGGCCTTGATGATAATGGACTGAACCTCTGAACCTGTAAGTCAGCCCCAATTAAATGTTGACCTTTGTAAGACTTGCATCGGTCACAGTATCTGTTCAGAGCAGTAAAACCCTAAGTAAGACACTATCCAAACACCTCTCTGTAAGCTAGTAAATTCTTTAAAGGAAGTCACATAAGTGACTAAATACTGAGTTACCACTTCATAAGCAACACATTGCTAGGGGAAGATGCTGTTGTAGTGGGTGGCTACAGTAAGTGGGAACTGGGGGCCAAGAACGTCAGTCCCTAGGTGGATGCTTCCTGTGACTTTTGAGAAAGTCAGTGAGACCCTAGGTTCCTCCTCATCTGTAAGAGGATAGGAACGTCCACTGAAGCACTACAAATAATTTATGTAGATACCTATCCTCAAGGGCAAGGAAGCAAAAATCCCCACTCCTTACGTGTAGCCTTCACAGAGAGAGACAGAAGGTCCCAAGGAGCGCAGTGGAGAGGAGTGGGGTAGCACAAGCAGGTTTCCAGCAGGGTGCCCTGGTGAGCCCCTCCTGCTGTGTGGGGATGCTGTGGTGAGCACCACTTGCTCACTACCTGTGGTGATGCTGTGGTGAGCCCAGCCTGCTCACTACCTATGGTGATGTGTAAGAAACACTCATCTTGGTCTTCAGTCCCTGGCACAGCGTTTTACCTTCTCATTTCCCCAACAAGGAGCACAAAGGAAACTCTTTTCCGGTTTAGGGGTTTGACAGTGGTTCCTGACCCAAATCATTTCCTGGGAGCACTTTCTAGTTTGTCTAGTCCCGTGTGGCAGCTCCTACATGGCTGGAACCATCAGCCCCACTCCCCTCGAGAGACACGTGGGTGACTGAACAAACCACTGATGGTGTCTACACAACGATCTCAGGAACTGAGGGCAGGCAGCCACCCTGTTTCCTAAGCAGTCTCTTCTGTCTGGGTGCTCCCCATCTCCTTTACAATAAACCAATAAACTGAAAGGTTTTCCTGGCCTTGTGAGCCACTCTAGCAGATGATCAAAACCTAGGAGATTGGAAGTACCCTGCATTTACAGCCAATTGGCCAGAAGTTCTGGAAGGCCCAGGTTTGAGATTGGCATCAGAATGGCAAGGGGGCAGGGCTGAGCCTCTAACCTGTGGACTAGATACTAACTCCAGGTAGCTAGTCTCAAGTTTAATTATAGGCCACACTACTGGTATCCACTGGAGGACTGCATGGTTCTGGGGAAATTCCCACACTTGGTATCAGAAGTGCAATGTTGGGGGAAGTGGGACAAGGAGGTTAACACCTCAGCTGGTGAGGACCGAAGTTCAAATCCATGGAGACAAATAGTGTAACAGTGTATATATACATCTGCTATGCTAAAAATGGTACTTCACTCTTGAGTCTTGCTCTTAAAAGCCCATAACTCCAGCATAACCATGAAAAACAATCCATGCTAATGCCAGGACAGGATCATCACACAAAACGTCACACAAAACATCATGAAAAACAGTACTCATAACAACCAGGAGCACCAGAGAAAGAAAGAAAGTGTAAGAAACTGTCACTGCTAAAAAGGAGGCGAGCCAACTAAATGCCACCTGGGATTTATGCACAGAAAATAAGGGGTGAAAAAGCAAAAGTCTTTAACTAGATAGATGAGCATTTCAAACTCAGGGCTCACACACAGTGGGTAAACTGCACAGGAGGGGCTCTGACAGGAGCTCCCACCACGACAATGATGACAACCTTGAAAACATTATGCATAAAAGCACAAACATTCTAAGAATCCCCGGGCCTGAAGAACCCAGGAGGTCAAATCGACAGAAGCAGAAAGTGCAAGGGAGTTTTGCCAAGTGGGCTAGTGGGGAGGGAAATGGAGAGCTGTTTATTATGTGTGCAGGGCCTTCAAGGCTGGTGATAAAGTGCCAAGCATTTCCAAGATGTTCTTGATGGCACTGAGCTCCACACTTAAAAAAACAAAACAAAAAAAAAAAAATTAAAATGGAAGGCTGGATGGACAGCTCAGAGCACTTACTGTTCTTACAAAAGACCCAGGTTCAATTCTTGGCACCCACGTGGAAGCTCACAACCAACTGTAACTCCAGTTCCAGGGGGATCTGACACCCTTTTCTGTACTTTGCAAACACCAAACACACATCTGATGCGCGTCCATACAGGCCTGACTGGGCTACAGTTCAAGCTCAAGGCCAACCTGAGCAATTTAATGACACCTTGTCTCAAAACAAACAAAACAACAACAACAACAAAAAACTGAGGAAAGGGTTGGGTATGTGGTACACAACTACACAACTTTAATCCCAGCACTAGGGAAACAGAAACAGGTAGGTCTCTGTGAGTTGAAGGCCAATCAGGGTTATGTAATGAGGCCCTGTCTGAAAAAAACAAAACAAAAAAACAAACAAAAAAAAGGTAAAGGGTTGAAGCGATAACTCAGTAGAAGAAAACAGAGGACTTCCCTAGCTTGTGCAAAGTCCTAGGTTCAATCCCATGATTGCAATGATGGTGGTGGTGGTGGTGGTGGTGACCAGGAGAGACGGCTCAGTGGGCAAGCATTAATGTTGAGAAGACGTGAGTTCAGATCCCTAGAAGTCACATAAAGCCAGGCTAGATAACCCTTGTGCCTGTAATCCAGAAACTACTATAGAAATGGACACAGGAGACTCTCTGAAGCTTACAGGCCAGCAAGCTTGGCATACGCCACAGAGAAAACAAGATTCGCCTTCTCAAACAAGGTGGAAGACAACACTGAGGCTGTCCTATGACCTCCTAGTGTTCTGCTCCCTAAACACACAGAAACGGGACCACATACACACAAAGATAAAGATAATAATAATGATGATGATAATAATAATAATGGCTATAGCTTCCAACCCACTTCTCTCAACTACAAATAACAAAAAAAGACAAGAAAAAAAAGATTCTTCAAGACTATAAAAATCGAGCACAACAATTAGAAAAGTGAATTTTAAAAACACAAAAATCACTTCACAGAAGAAGTTAAAGTAGCAATAAAACATACGCAGTGATATTAAAATTCATAAGGCTGGGCAGGAAAACTGAGACCATGTGCTTGATATACTGTCCAACAGGCAGTAAATGAAGCTTTTAAAATATTAGCCAGGTAGTGATGATGCACACCTTTAATTACAACACTTAAGAAGCAGAGGCAGGGGGAAGCTCTGCGAGTTTGAGACCAGCTTAGTATACAGAGTGAGTTCCAGGATAGCCAAGAGTATACAGAGAAATCCTATCTTGTGTAGTAGGGGAAAAAAAAAAAAAAAATATATATATATATATATGGATAGTAGGGGGAAAATATATATAATACACACACATATACATATACATCAGTTAAAGAAATGCACATTAAAATAACAAAATGTGTACACACTATGTGTATGTATGTGCAGCATACATATGTGGTCTGAATGAATAAAATCAGGTTAGAAAACAATGTCCAAGTGGGCAAAAAATGTAGAGAAGTAAGCTCTGTTATAATGGTACAACTGTAAATAGGAAGGTTCCTATGGTTTTAAATAGACACACACACACACACACACAAACACACACAAACACATTCAGGGGGGTAGTAGTGGTACACACCTTCAATTCTACCAGCAGAGGCAAGCAGACCTCTTTGAGTTAGAGACCAACCTAGTCTATTTAGTGAGTTCCAGGCCAGCCAGAACTATGTAGAGATGAGATATCCTGTCACAAAATAAATACACAAACAAACAAACAAACAAACCAACACACTACCTATCCTGTGTTGTCACTGCTCTGACTTTACCCTACAGAGCATCGCATGTATACAGAGATCCCTCAACGCAGCCACCCAGGGCGGTGGGATAGAGAACTGCTGGGAATAGTCCAGAAGCCCAGCAACAGGGGGCGTCGCCTGGGGGGTGGGGATTCAGGCAGGCGTGATGGCACACACCTGCGATCCTGGCACTCAGACAGGAGCTCCAGAGCAGTGTGCACTAAGACCCTGCCTCCAAAAGAAGGGGCAGGCAGTGTCTCAGGGATGTACCCTCCAGACACATGTGCAGCCATACACACAACACACAGACACACACAGAATCACAGATATATACAGACAGAAGAAAAAAGTAGGCGCTGAACTTGCATATAGAAGTCCAAGAAAAAGTCTAATAGCTAGATTTTGTAAATTTTTAAATGAAAAAGATTAACCAAGTTATTAACACTTAATATGAGGTCTTCTATTTAAACATCCCAGAAACCAAAGCCATGTGCAAGATTAGGTGTTCAAGTGTATTTGTAGGTACGTTTTCTAAAAAACCCTACCTTTTATGAAACCTTTTTTTAGTGTTTTATTTTCTTTACTTTTTTTTAATTTTTATTTTTGTGCATTTGTATTTTGCTTGCATGTATGTCTGTGTGAGGGTGCTGTGTCCCCTTCAACTGAGGTTACAGACAGCTGTAAGCTGCCATGTGGGTGCTCAGAATCGAACCCGGGTCCTCTGGAAGAGCAGCCAGCGCTCTTAGCTGCTGATCCTTCTCTCCAGCCCCTTCTTTTATGAATCCTTAAAGGAGCGTTGTGACCTCCAAAAAGGGTAACGACATAATCACTAAAAACTTCTAAGACTATCTGCGTTCCAAGTACCTGAGGATAGGCTTAGGAAGCTCTGGAGAGGAAAGAGTCTCGGCTAAGCTTAACAGTCAGGACACGGTAACCGTCTCTACCGCAATCAATCAATCAATAAGTTTCATTTTGAGATTCCTAATCCAAGGGATGCTCCTCCGTGGATGAGCCTGTACCGACAACCCACTGACTAATGACAAGCACCAGCCAACAAGGAACATGCAGCACAACTTCAGAGTATACAATGACTTCTCACTTAAATAACAGTTAAACACAGATGACCTAGAAGCCAAGGTCACTAAAGAGCGGTAGTACTGGTCACACTGGAGGAGTGGGTAGACCATAGCTAGTCATCAACCACGAAAAGAAAGGTTCCGGATTAGGTATGTAAATTAAAATAAGGCAAACTAAGCAGGTCATAGAGGCGCATGCAGTAGTCCCAACCACAACTCCCAGAAGCTTAGGAAGCATAGGCAAGTGTTTATGAGTTCAAGGCCAGCCTAGTCTATATAGTGAGTTCCAAGATACCCAAAGGCTTTATAATGAGACCCTGATTAAATAATAATAATAATGATGATAATAAATTAAATTTTAAAAAGACAAACCATACACCTTATACATAATTTTGTGGGCTTTCTTGGGCAAACCCAAATCTTTTCCAGAAGCAGATAAGGTAGAAGGAGGCCAATACTATTGGAACTTGTATTATAGAGTAAATTAATACGTTAATCAACAAAACGCTTATTTTAAAATATATTTGTTTCCCCAAATTTGTGCATTATGTCTAGAAAGCAGAATTAATATCAACCACAGAAGGAATGTGTTTTGTTACATAGGCTGCCTCACAGTCCAAGGATGACAAACCCAGAAAAGACTGTAAGTAGCATGCCAAGTCCTCAGGCAGCACCCAGCTGACACTAAGGACACTGTATGCTAATCTAGAAACTCCACCAACACTAACAAACGGAGTTGAACTGTGTCCACCGGCAGCTTGCTTGGATTAGTTCTAGTTTTGACCCGTTATCACTAGAACAGGCTCTCGTCAGGAAAAAGATGCCCTCTTCTCTCCTCCAACCCGCCTTGCTCTCACGGCTCCCCTAAACTATGCCCATCTAGAAGCCCAAGTTCTCCAGGCGGCTCCTAACAGTGCTCACTATTGCTTCTCCAAGCAGGCCCTCACACTCCACCTCCCCACACAGACAAAACTTCACATTAATGCCCAATCCACAGACTACTCTCCCAACCATCCTCTCCCACGACCTCGAAACGCAATACAAGCCTCATTCCTTCCCAACTCCTAATAGTCTCCAAACTCCCTCTCCAATGGCACTGCAAAACCAGGGCACATGCCTTCTGATTTGCTAAATTCTCTCCTACTACTGAGCCTTGCTTCTGCAGTTAACGTTGCTTCCCTACTCATCCGGCACCGGGTTCAGGGGATGGGGGGGGGGGGTGGCAACATCGCTCTTTCCTTTACTTTCCGATCCACTCCATGCCTGGCCCTCTCTCACATAGCCCCTGCGCTCCTGTGTGGCTCCTTCCTGTCTCTGGCAAGGATGGAAAGTTACAGGAAGGGTCTGAGGGAGCCCGTCCTGTAGACCGTGGTGGAGCAGCTGCTCTCAAGTCTAAAGCAAACTATTGCTGCAGATGCACAAGCCGGGAGTCAGGCTCTGTATTTAGAAATCCAGCCCCACCAGAAACCCGAACAGAGAGGCAGTGGGCAAGCTTGTTCCTAGAACTGAAAAACCGGGACAATAAAAACAGCTATCTCATGGAGTTGTGACGATTCAGTGATCACTTTGCACAGACCCAGCTCGGTAACCTCTCCATGACTGACAGTTTCTCCAGGTCCTCTTCAGGGCTAAGGTTCCTGCAGAGTCTCCCTTGAGGGACTGAGGGAGGGCAGTGGAAGATGTACTGATAGGCGGGTGTTGCCAAGAATTTTGTCAGATCCCCAAAGTCAGTGTTCTCTTGCCCTTATTACACACACACACACACACACGTGAGATCCAAGATATGAATATATACTTCAAATCCTCCCTCCAGACACTCACCGGAGGGAGTGGAGTGTGCCATGAGGATCTGAGATTGGAAAGGAAACCCCGACGTCCCAAATACCTTCCTCAGGAGGAGCGGAAGGAAGCACCCGAAACGCTAAGAATAAGTGCAGAAAACCGACTCCTCGACGCGGGAGCGAAAGGGAAAGCGCGGCGGCGGCCGGCGGGGCAGGGCTCCCCGGCGCCTTCCTAGAGGGATGCGGGGGTCTGAGCGCGGGAACGGCCGGGTAGGGGGGTCCTCCTCCTCCTCCTGTCAGCCCTCCTCAGCCCCGCGAGCCCCGCCAACCTTCTCCGCCCCCCGGCTCGCGGCCGGCTCACCTGCTGAGACGGCAGCTCCACATGCAGGGCCCGCGCGGGGGCACCCGGCGTCAGCGCGGCGGACGGGCCCGGGGGTGGCAGGGGCACCGGGCCCCCGAGCGAGGCGCAGGAGCTCATCTGGACCCCTGGGCCGCCGAGCGGCCAGGTGGGCAGTCCTCCCGCATCGACCGCCGCCTCCCGAGCTGTGATTCGCCGAGCACCTACAGCCTAGAAACCGGGCACCGAGAGCCCCGGCAGCTCCGCGCCCGCGCTGGCCACCGCCGCTGGCTAAGGAAGAGCCATATTACCGCAGTGCAACCCCTCCACCCGGCCCAGAGCTGGCGTGCTCATTGGTTCCGTTTCTGAGAGGGCGGGACCCGGCGGCGGCCAAGGGACGTGCTATTGGGCAGCAGGCCCGTCCGTCGTTGGCCGCAATGGCTAGGGGCGGAGGGACTCTAGGATGGCCTCAATTGCGTCTGTCAAACCCAGGCTAAACCTGGGGCGTAACTTCTCTTTGCCTCATCCTAATTGGCCCTTTCGCTATTGAGGGGTGGGGTCTCCTAGGGGAGCCTCGTGGGCTATTGCTCTAGAGCGCTGTCAGTCGTCGGTGAAACAGGGACGGCGTCTTGATTAGGTAGAGCGCGCGCCTGGGATCTCGAGTCACGTGCAGAAGTCTGGAGAGTCACCTGATTAGTGAGAGTCAGTCTTCTAAGCCACTTCCGCCCTAACCTAGTTGCTATGGTAACAGAGCCTCCTGTGGACGGCGGGGAACGGCTTGGCACCAGCTGAGTCGGGATGGATGGATGGTCTGACTTCACGAAGTGTTCTCATCCACGTACAAAAAAAAAAAAAAAAAAAAAAGCCACGCTTTATGACTGAGAGGAGGTGCCGCCACCGAGCAGCGATCACTGAAACCAGAGATCCATCGGGCAGTCCACCAGCTCTTCAGTGATGCACTCAGACCTGCAAGTCCACGCCCCTTCTAGCTTCTATAACCAGTAAGCTTAGCCACAAAGTGTGCCTGCCAGCCAAGAGACTGCCTCATCTCTGCTGGTGGGATGCTTATGCTCTGCCTCGAAAGCCTTTACTGCTTGTGACTAACGCTTGCTTAGCCATCGTATTTCAGCTGGGGCAGGAGTCCTTCCAAAAGACTTCTCTGGGACTCTGAATTAGGAAACTTGCCTTTACCACAGACCTGCTTATTCTATTGTGTTGTCTTTGTTTACTTGCTTTGCGAGGCGGCGGGGCGCGCGTTGGGGGTGGGGGCGGTGAGATTTGGCTGACCTGCCACTCACCGTGTAGCTCAATCTACCTCAGCTCCCCAAGTGCTGGGACTACAGGAGTGTGCCACCACAGCAGCCTCCACTTTGTCTTTTAATGGGCATTAAACACACACAGCCTCCCCGAATTCAAACACGCATATGTGAATTCCTCGACCAAAGGACCTTGTCTGATTCATCCCTGGATCCCCATTGCTTACAGATAATAGAGAAATGAATCTGAAGGTACAGCGCAAATGCCCTCCCTTCCCTGAAGACTTCTTTGACCATAATAGCAGCTACAGCCATTGCTTCTATAAGTAGCACTGAGTCATTTTGCAGGATATTGATTCCCCCATAGAGTGTGAATTTCTCCACCACCTGGACTATTATAGCTGAAAGAACACAGTGTTCAGAGAGGCAGACACAACAGGAAGCAGGCAGTTTGGGATTCTGACTGACATCTTCTAGCTTTGTCACTGAGAAGGTCAAACCCCCACTGTCTATCCATGTGCTGAATAGTACTGGTGTCATTGGGGGGGGGCAATATATGCGCCCATGAAGACTCCAACATATAATAGATGGATTTAAAATCTTTTACTGTGTGGAAGGATGTATATATAGCTCAATGGTCGAGTAGATGCCGAGTATTCACAAGGCCTTGGGTTCAATCTCTAGCACTATTTAAAAATTATGGGGAGCAGGGGCGGGGGGGGGTATAGGGAACTTTCAGGATAGCATTTGAAATGTAAATAAAGAAAATAATAATAAATTAAAAATGTAAAAAAAAATTATGTGTAGCTGGGCATGATGGGCACACTTTAATCCCAGCACTTGGAGTCAGAGGCAGGTGGAGCTCTGTGTTCAAGGCCAGCCTGGTCTGCAGAGTGAATTCCAGGACAGCCAGGGTTACAAAGAGAAACCGTCTCAAAAACAAACAAAGCATGTACACATGTTTTGTGTGGGGGGGCACATTTGTGTGCACAGGTATACATGCAGGTATGTGTGTGTGTGTGTGTGTGTGCAGAGGTCAGAAGTCAACCTCCAGTCCCTCGGGAGCCGTCATCTTGTTTTTTTAAGATGAAAGTCCCTCGTTAGCCTGGAATTTACAGAGTAGGGCAAGACGGCTGGCCAGTGAGCCCTATGGACCCTCCTGTCTCTGCCTCCCTAGCTGTGGGGTTAGAGGTCTGCACTGCCATGCCCAGCTTTCTTATCAGGGTATTGGGGCTGGTATTCAGATCTTGGTAGTTGAACAGAATGCACTTTACCAAGCTATATCTGTAGCCCTCCTCCCCCCTCAAAATAAGAGGTAAGCATATTAACTTTCAGGGGAAATGAGTTGCATCTGACCTTAGAAATGGATTGCTTTGACGTCACAGTCTTTTATTATGAAACACTGAGCAGTTCCTCATGGCTGGAGCCTCAGTGTGGGGGTCAGGTGTCTGTTGAGAAGTGAGCAGTTGGGAAATTCCAAATCATACCTAGTTCAAGCCATACAATGCCAAGACCCAGTGGAATTTCACAGAAAACATTTCTGTTTCTAAACTGTGCTTGTTTGCCAAGGCTGCCCTATCAAATTACCACAGACTTGTTAGCTGAAAACTGCAGAAATGTATTCTCCCACAGTTCAGGGTGTCGGCCCTTCTTGCTCTTCCAGCCTCTGGTATCTCTCAGATCCTTGGCTGCATAATTGCAGTCTTTGACTCCTCTTGACATTCTCCCTCTTCCTGTGTCTTCTTTCTCCTCCAGGGACATTTGATATTGGTTTTAGATGCCCTGTTCATACTTCATCTTGGTATCCCTTTGTTAAGTGACATCTACAGAGCCAGGCAGGGTAGCTTATGCAATGTGCAGACAGTTGCCATGAATGTAATGGACTACACAGTGAATTCCAGGCCAGCACAGGCTACAATATAAGACCCTATCTCAAAAAAACAAAAGAGAGAATGAAGGAAAGGGAAGGGGAGAAGAAAAGAGAAGAAAAAAAAAATCTACGTAAATACCCCCCTTTCCCAAATATAGTTATAATCACAGGTTTAAATTATTTGAATATCCAGGCCATAATTTTGGCCTACAATGCAAGGAAAATGAAACTATGGGCCAGTGAGATGGCTCAGAGGGTAAAGGTGCTTGCTACCAAGCCTGAGGATCTGAGTTCTATCCCTGGAACCCATAAGACAGAGAGAGGGAGAACTTACTCTCATAAGTTGTCTCTTGACTTGCAGGTACACACATGTAGCGTGGAGGAGCCCTACACATAAACATACATACAGGGGCTGGTGAGATGGCTCAGTGGGTAAGAGCACCCGACTGCTCTTCCAAAGGTCCGGAGTTCAAATCCCAGCAACCACATGGTGGCTCACAACCATCCGTAACAAGATCTGATGCCCTCTTCTGGAGTGTCTGAAGACAGCTACAGTGTACTTACATATAATAAATAAATCTTTAAAAAAAAAACATACATACATACATACATACATACATGCATACATGCATACATACATACAAAAGAATAATTGACCTAGAGAGAGAACACAGGATCTTTTCATCTTCCTTGGGTCGTCCTTCCTTCCTTCTGTCATCTAGCCTTTTACTTTATTCAGTCAACAATCGCCCAGAGAGTTCCTCTGCTAGGTGCCAGGAAGTGAGTCCCTTCCTGAGCAACTCCAAAATCAAGTTACCAGCCCGATCCTTGAGTACTAGCACTGAGCTGGTACTCATGCTGGTGCTGAGGGAGACCCAAGGGCAAGCCCCCATACAAACGTCACAGTGGTGGGGACATTTAAACAAGGCTACTAAAGAACCAACAGCGGAGGGAGAACATGTCAGCAGAAGCTGTTCTTCCCACGCGCCCTCTCTGGGACTCAGCTCCTCACAGGCTGCCTGCAGGAGACCAGAAATGCATACTTCAAATTCAGGAGCCAACTCAGACATTTCAGCCCACACGACTCAAGCACTAGGGGAAACTCAAGCTGCTGCTTGCAAAGTATTCAAGAGAATGCATAGCAACTATAGTAAAGTGTTCAAGAGAATGCAAAGCAACTATAGCAAAGTGTTCAAGAGAATGCATAGCAACTATAGTGCGCTGGGTGTTGGAAACAGCAAATGTTCAAGAAACACATCCTAGGACTATTTTCATATATGTAATTTTATTCTAATGCAGCCAAATAGTCTTTGGAACTTAGTCTGTAATGTGGAAGTTTCAAAATAAAAAAAAAAATACATAAAAAACACTTTAGATTGCTTAGAGTTACCGTGTTTATACAGCCCTGTGTGTATTTCCCAGAGAACAGTGTATGTATCTAAGTCAGTGGCTCTCAGCCTTCCTAATGCTTAGACTCTTTAACACAGTTCCCCAAGTTGTATTCCTCCCCCCACCCCCCAATCACAAAATCATTGTCATTGCTACCTCATAACTGTAATTTTGCTTCTATTATGAATCTTAATGCAAATATCTGGTTTTCAGGATATCTATCATGTGACCCCTGTGAACGGGTCATTCAACCCCCAACAGTTGAGAACTGCTGATGTAAGTGTAGAGCGTACAGATGACAAAGGGGCCTAGTACAGCACACACTCCATGGCTGGAAGGTTGAAGGCCAGGCTCGCTGCCTCGCTGGCTCGTGCTCTCCCTCTCCCC
>NC_034590.1:69975699-70022754 GCF_900095145.1 Mus pahari
CCGCAAGCTCCCTCCCTGTGACACACCTCCTCCACCAAGGCCACGGGGCCTATCCCTTCCCTTCTTCCCTTACAGTCCCACCTGCCGGGACCCAGTATTGAAATGTGTGAGCCTGTGGAGGCCATTGCCACTCAAACCCAACTTAGTTGAATTAAATGTATCCCTTCTTCTCAGCAGAGCCTCCTCATTTACTTGTTCAACCTGACGCCCACTAGACCTTCAGCAGGTGTCCAGCCTCAGACTCTTAGCACTCAGACTCAGGCACTTAGCAAAATGCTGTCAAGAGCACCCTTGGCTGGAGACAACTGCTCACTCATTCAGTCCTTGGTGCTGACTGCAGTGACTGAGAGGACGGGTGAAGTACAGTGAGAGCCCATGAAGGGACGTTCCAAACAACAGGGTGTTGTCCAGGAAGGAGAGAACAGACAGAATGTCCCAGGCAGACAGAGCACACCCCGGCATCAGCATGGTTTGGCTGAAGCAAAGGCTGCAAAGAGAGCGTCAGGCGAGGAGGCCGGAGGAAGAGGACAGGGCCAGGGAGAGGAACCTGACCAACTGGCTGAAGAACATTTGTTTGCAGGAGACAGGAAGTCACTTTTAGGATGATGGCTAGATAGCCCTGGAGCAGCAGTGTGAGGGGGCAGGGTGACACAAGCCAGAGGTTTGCACAAGACGGAGTCAGAATTGTGAAACCAGAAGGCAGATTCCCAAGAAGCCTATACAAACCAAGCCTGCCTGAGGGGCAGGCCCCTGCATAGCACGTCTCCTCCTTTCCCATTTCCGAAAAGCCTCTCTGGATCCGAGCTGATGACCCCTCCTCTGGGCTCCCTCGTGGCTTTCTGGCATGTCTTCATCGGTATATCCATGTGTTCAGTTATACACTCTGTGTAAACCACTGGGTTTTTTTTTTATATTTATTTATTTATTTATTTATTTATAATATATATTTATAATATATAAGTGCACTATAGCTGTCTCCAGATACACCAGAAGAGGGCATCAGATCTCATTACAGATAGATAGTTGTGAGCCACCATGTAGTTGCTGGGATTTGAACTCAGGACCTCTGGAAGAGCAGTCAGTGCTCTTAACCACTGAGCCATCTCTCCAGTTTTTGGTATCTCTTTCTCTGAATCCCCAGCATCCAAACACTGTGGGGGACTTGGCATTACTGAGTAGACGGCAGGATAAAGTCGCTGAGCATGTCTAGATGCTGGAATGTTGGGGGGGGGGTCACACAAGGACCACACGTGTTAGCTCATCATTGTGTCCAAATACCTGAGGACAATCAGTTTAATGCCAGAAAGGGGTTGCTCTGCCCCAGGTTTCGGCCCTGTTGTTTGGGCCTGTGGTAGCCACAGTGCATCAAGGCAGGTGTGGGTGTGGTAGAGGAGGCCTGTTCTCTTCATGACCACCAAGACTCTTAAGAAAGGGAAATGAGAAAGAATGTGGTTCCCAAATCTGTTTCAAGGTTCCATCCCCCCGGTGCCTTAACTTCCCTCACTAGCCCCTACCTCCTAACCTCCTCCCCGATGTCCTGAGGAGCAGCCCTCGACGCATGGGCCTCTGGGATTCCAGACCCAAGCTAGAACACCTCCACATCTCTCCAAATGGGATTTCTCCAAACGGATCTCCAGATCCACAGAGAGGAAGTGAACTTGCCAAGGTCTCACAGAAAGTTTTGTCTGCCACACAGGCAGAGTCCTCTGCTTGCTCCATCCCTATAGTTTCTCAGTCCTGACTATAAATGTGCTGATATGTGCACAGGAGCTTGGGGACATGCGGCAAGCCAGAGAAACAGCAAATACTACACTGTATGGCACAGAGAACCCCAGTGCAGATCTACCAAGAGGCGTCCAGAGGAGACAGACCCTAGGAATGGACTTTCATGGGGAGGCCTGAGGGCACAGAGGGGTCAGCTGTGCAAGAGGTTGGTGAGAGCAAGGGGAGGGGTATTGGCCAAAGGAACAGGAGCAGCAGCTTGGAGACGTGGCATGAACCCCAGAACTAAGGAGACGGCCAGGTGCAATGGGTGCGGGGCACTCCGTGCTGAGGAGAAGTGGGAGAAGGAGGGACAGTTTTTAAAGAACAAACATGTCAAAACTCAAAGTGATGGGCTTGTGGTGCTCTAGTTTATGGTGCTTCTACTTGTAGTTTCTTTTCTTTTTTTTCTTTTTTCTTTTTTGGTTTTTCAAGACAGGGTTTCTCTGTGTAGCCCTGGCTGTCCGGGAACTCATTCTGTAGACCAGGCTGGCCTCGAACTCAGAAATCCTCCCTCTGCCTCTGCCCCTCTGCCCCTCTGCCCCTCTGCCTCCCAAGTGCTAGGATTAAAGGCGTGCACCCCCACTGCCCAGCACTATGTGTAGTTTCATGAGGCAGAGGCCACTCCCGTCTTTTCAGGGCTGAGCACTGCAGACCCCATGACCTGGCCCCTCGACTGCAGGGGATGAAGCCAGAGATCTCTCAGGGGCAGTCCTCTGAGTGTTGCAGGCCACCATACCACTGGTTGGCATATCTTTGAAGCAGACAATGGCTGAAGGATTTAAATAGGGGAGTGGCGTGATCTGATTTATGTCTTGGACATGTTACTCTGAGCATCAGTGAGATGGCTCAGTGGTAAAGGTCACTGCCCACAGCCTGACCACCTGCGCTCCATCCCCTTAGCCCACATGGTAGAAGAGACTGTTCCTATAAGATGCCTCCTGATCCTCCAGGCATGCGCATGCCCATACACACACATGCGCATGCCCATACACATACATGTGCATGCACTTCAGCACACACATTCACAAATATACAATTATAATTTTTGACATGCTGAGATAGACATGGTGGTGCAGGGCTGTATTCCTGACACTTGCAAGGTAGAGAGGCAGGTGGAATCAATTCAAAACTAGACTATCTCAAAAAGAGGGTGTGGGGGTAGTAGAGGTACAGTATTTGTGTGTGGGGGAGAGCACTATCTTGGCTGTAGGAAAAGCCTGGATATATAACATAGTGATTAGAAGACTAACACAGAGGTCTAAAGTCCAAGATGTCTAGACCTGCATTTTTTAAAAAATTAATTAATTTAATATATATGTTTTCCTGCATGTATGTATGTATACTATGTTCGTGCCTGGTGCCTACAGAGGCTAGAAGAGGGCATCAGATCCCCTGGAACTGGAGTTACTGACAATTGTCCACTGCAAGAACAGCCAGGAAACAAGAACTTGAGGTCAGTTAGGGGTCCAGAGTGAGTTCCATACCAGCATGAGGGACAGAGTGAGACTTTGTCACACAGATCCAAGCTCAGGAGCTGGAAAGATGGGCCCAAAATTCAGAGCACTGTCTGCCCTTCTGGGGGGGACCTGGGTTTGATTCGGACCCTCCACATGGCCGCTTCCAACCATCTGTAATTCCAGTTTGAGAAGCCCTTGCAACCTCTTCTGACCTCCACAGGCACGGGGCATGCGCACAGTACACTCACACACACGCAGGCAAAACACTCATACATGTAAACTCAAAACTCAGGCAGGAGAGATGGCTCAGAGGTTAAGAGCACTGGCTGCTCTCCCAGAGGACCTGGGTTCAATTCTCAGAACCCACAAGCCAGCTCACAGCTGACCGTTACTCCAGTTCCAGGTGAACCAACACCCTCACACAGAGATAACAACAGGCAGAACATAAAAAAAAAAAGTAGCTAAAAATAAGTAAATTAATTTTAAAATCTTTATAAAAAAGAATATATTACTTAGAACTTTGAATTTCACCAGACAGTAAGAACCTCACTCCCACCAGCAACACACATTTGGTATTTTGTGTCTCAAAATACCAAAAGCAAAACTCCCTAGGCAGCCCTTCCCCTTTCTCTTCTAAAAAAAAAAAAAGCCTACCCCAAGACAGGAGCCCAAGGGTGAACCCATGAACAGCGAAGCATCAGTGAGACGGGCCCAGAGGAGAAAGGCAGAGCCAGGGATGATAAGGAGGGGAGGACGCTGGCACCCAGGCTGGAACCAGGGTAAGGAAGGTGTCATGTAGCTGCCTGCCTAGAGCAAGGGGACAAAACCCAAGCCAGAAGAGGTGCAGCCAGGCTGGAGGTGTGCACCGGAATCCTTAGCTACTGAACTGAAGGGTGTTCTAGGGACCCTGCCCTGTGTTCAATCTACCCCGTCCACAACCAGCAAGGAAAAAAAAAAAAAAAAATAGAGCAACTGTGTTGGGTAAAGGGAGAATTAAGTCATTCATCGCCTTGAACCTGATCCATTTGCTGTAACAAACATTAAGGAAAAGGACGCCAGCCCTGGTGGTGCACACCTTTAATCCCAGACTCATGTGAGTTCAAGGCCAGATTTGTCTACATGGTGAGTTCCAGGGCAGCCAGAGCCAGAGACCAAGTCTCAAAAAACGCACAGATGACATTTGAGCCAGGCCTGAGGGCTGGATGGTAGTGATGGTTCTATGTGAACTCCCCAGTCTCCCTGGCTTTATTGTGCCTACACTTTTCCATTTCTGCAGTGGGGGAGAGGAGACTAAAGCCAGGATGCTAGGCAGGAGAGGAGGGCCCTCAGTGGGAGCGATGCCCCCAGCCCCTAGCTAGCTTCCTGCTTAGGTTCCAGAGCGAGCGCCCGCCCCCCCCCGCCTCACTCATTCCTTTCTATTTGCAGCTTCCTTGTGAGGTTCCCTCTTTAAAAATCTCCTCCTGTTCATCTTATAACTTCCAAGAAAAAAAAAAATGAAAACAAGCTTTACCCTTTTCATAGTATTTGGCTCAGTAAGATTTAATGTTAATCAACTTGTTAATTTACTGACCTATTAACGAACAGTCAATTGTAGTATCCAAGGCGGGGGGGCTGTAGCCGGGAGACAGGGATTTTTCTCTTTGTCAGCCTACTGTGTAGTAAAGGATGACCTTGAACTCTTGATCTTTGTGCTCCCACCGCTCAGTGCTGGGATTCCATGCTGCAACTGCCATACCTAGCAAGACTTAGATTTTAAGACTATTAACTTGTGAGATGTATGGCAGATATAGTGATATGTAATTTTGTGTATCCTAGCAACAGCATGTGAGGCTAGAAAGGTCAGCCTGTGGTACTAAGCTCAACTTCAGGGTTTGGTTTGGGTTTTTTTTGTTTTTGTTTTTTTTGTTTTTGTTTTTTTTGTTTTTTGAGACAGGGTTTCTCTGTGTAGCCCTGACTATCCTGGAACTCACTCTGTAGACCAGGCTGGCGCTGGCTGGGACTCAAGAGATCTGCCTGCCCCTGCTTCGTAAGTGTTAGAATTAAAAGGGAGTGCTGCCCGCCACTGCTGCCACCACCCCCAGGCTGTGAGCTTACCTTCTAACGCAGTCTAACTTTGATGCTACAAATCCTACATTCCATGTTCTACTTCATATATTGTATTTCTTTTCATTTTTTGGTACATTGGCTGCCTGTAACTGCTGCTGTGCTTCAATGACAAAATTAATTTAAAACCACAGCTACCATTTTCTGCACAGGGCCTCTAGGCTAAGCCCTGGGATGAACATTCTCAGTTCATCGACGAATTTTACAGGTGCAGAGGCTGAGACACTCACAGGCTGGTGCCTGTCATGACACAGTCCATCCTCAGTAATCTATGATTTTAGGGATAAAAAAGGAAATAATTCAATTCTCAGAACTGTGGGGAAATAGACAGGGATCTTTTAGAAAGATGAGTGGTTTTTGCCCTATAACCTTAATGTTTCAGGAAAGTAGCTAGGAAGTAAGAGCATTGAATTCAGACATTGAAAATTGGTTAGCTGTGTGGTGGAGGTGGGTTCCCCCGGGCCCCTCTACACCAAGTTTCCCAGGAATGTGTTCTGGGTGGTGGCTAAATTTCTGCCTAGTCCTCTAAGTCCATTAATCTGTAGCTTCTAGCTTAGGACAGAGCTAGATTCTTGTCAAAATGTGAGGCATTCAGACAACCCTGTCACATTTGCTGTGGAATCATTCTCAGCGCCCCCTTGTGGCTGTGAGGCCTTCAGACAACCCTGTCACGTTTGCGGTGGAACCATTCTCAGCGCCCCCTTGTGGCTGTGTCTGGGATCCAGGGAAAGAACCCTGGAAATTACTTTCAGAAGGCCAAGTCTGCAATCCTCATTCTCCCTGGACAGCAGAGGGCCTTCTGATAAGGTAGTTCCTTCTAGCACAGCAAATCTCCCAGCATGCAGCTGGGGTCCCCCAACTATAGCTGAAGATCAGAGCTGGCTTCTGCTCTGGGCATGCTGCTGCCTGATGTAAGGGAACCCCCACTGGGACTCAGGATCATATTACTATCAGCACTGAGGTAGCTGAGTCTCCCAGTACACAGTAGGCACTTGCTGGTAAGAAATCTAATCCTTAGGAATGCCCTCCTGAGCCTGGAGCCAGAGGCTTTTGTAGCTATTGTCCGGTAAATTGCAGACTGGGACTAGGAAGTTGGTGTGGACTTGAGGTTCTCACGAGAAAACTGGCCTTGCCTCCACCAGAAGGAAATGGCTGTTTTCTGGCCTGGGCTTTCAGGCTCCTGAGAACTGCCTACTGTAACCCAAGTCGGGTCAGCAGAGGCCTCCTGCTCTCTAGCCTCTGTCGCCTGGAATGCAGAACTCCCTGCCCTCAAAAACCCAACCAAGCAACCAAGCCCCACAGACCCAGCTGCACCCTCAGCCGCTGGATGTGGGAGAGTAGCAGTGTAGTGCGGCTCTCTCCATCTTTCCATCTTTGCACCTGCTACTCTGCCTCCCCGCCACCTACCCCCTTCCACCTCTGCCCTGAGGCCCAGCGTTGTCCCGACACCTTCACTGAAGCTCCAGGTTGCCCTCAGTGTCCTCCCTTGTTCCCACGGTCTCTGCGGTCCACTAACAGGTGTCAGGCAGGGGAGATGCCCTGAGGTGGGAGGATGGCAAACAGGCCGTGGGATGGGTATGCCAGCAGTGAGGAGGTTGGAATGAGGTCTGTGGTCGAACTGGGCGGGTTTCTGGCTGCTGAGTAGTCACCAAACTGAATGAACAAGAACAGAGGGGTGACACCTTCTGAGACCTGTAACCACGTAGCAGGTGACATCAGCCTGGTCCCCACCTTTTTAGTGTAGCTGAGACTAAGCAAAGGGCACAGTTTGAATAGTTCTAAGGAGCCTTCCGGCTCTGCTGTTCTCACACGCTGTGAGCTTACAGTGAGGCTACCCAGCCCTTGCCTCTCCAAATTCACCTCCCCAAATCTAACGAAAGCAAGGCTAAGATACCATTTTCCCAAGGTCAGTTACACAGGGCTTGTGCTCTTCCCTGGGTACTGGCTCCTCTCGCTGCTCTGCGGTGAGCTACCCTGTGGAAAGGTATACAGGGCAAGGAGCTGTGGGTAGGGTAGCCTCTGCTAACGGTAAGGGGTGACTCCTGCTGTCACCCACACCAACAGTGGGAAGCAGATCTCCATTGCACAGGCTCAGGACGCTGTTAGCACTGAGCAACACCAGCAAACAGAGGGTCCTCAAAGCACCAGCGCCTGGCTTACAACGGTGGAACAAACACTTAAAGTCACTACCTTTTTCTTCTAAAAAAAAAAACCTTGTATGTATGGGTATTTTGCCTGCACATGTCTGTTACACCACTATCTGCCTTGTGCCCACAGAGGATATCAAATCCCCTAGAACTGGAGTTACAGTCGTAAGCTACCATGTGGATATTAGAAATTAAACGAAGGTCCTAAAATCAGCCAAATTTCTTAACCACTGAGCCATCTTTCTACCCCTGTAGCCACAAAATCTTGAAGCCAGTTGTTACCCAGCCCCTAAAAACCCAAGGTTGAGGGCTACTGAAGGAATTCTGTAGTCTGTCCTGTGCAAGAGGATGGGTAGTGTGTACGTATAGCATTAAGCAACAACTCACAGGCTGTTCTTGTTTCCATTTATTAGTCTAGGAATATACAAAAGTGAGACATGGCACGACAATCTCATGGAGAAAACAGAATACACAGGAGGGGGTGGCTTTCTCCCAACGCCTCATAAAGGCACACACGTGAGGCTTGGTTTGGGGTGGCCTCCTGTCCTGGACCCAGTGTGCTGCACAAGAAGCCAGGCACCTCTGTGAAGAGAAGAGAAGCCCTTCCTCACACCAGACTTGGGGTGTGGCTCAGGAGGACGGGCCCCAGAGCAACGCTGAGCTGTGTCCAGGGTGCCAACCTCCAGAGTGAAACCAGCCAACAGCAGCGAGATAACCCAAGGCGGCACCTGTGGGACAGCCTTGTCCCTAGCACAGGAGACAGGAAGCCAGGGTAGGCTCAGATTGAAGAGGGCTAGGGTGAGAAGCAGAGGCCCAAGCCGGGCATTCCAGACGTTATCTACCACCCTCCCCAAATGGGGCCAGCTATGCCCTCTCAGACTCCCCTTGGTAAGAAGAACCCGACCTACAGTGGAGGTGTCTTTAAGACATGGCCCCTGCCCCTCGAGTATCCCTGGAGCGAAGTGGATTATCTAAGTGGCTAAGGTCACTAAGGACTGCCCTTCCCCAGTTAGCCAGGGCCAAATGTCTTGTCGTCTGGGGAACACTAGAAGGGGTGGGTAAGAAACCATCAAGGCCCATAAATGTCTCAGCCACCACCTTGAACAGGACACACTAGAAGTGAGCTTAAAATACTGACTCTTCCCTTCTTAAAAAAGATCTAACATTGCAATGGTTTAACAAATTATAATTTCTTTTAAATAACCCACAGACACCCATGACGCTTCCAAATTTACAGAACAAAATGCACTTGAGAACTTGGTAGAAAAGGATTTCCAGTCATTCCTTCCAGGAGCTGACACGCGTGGGCTGGGTCAGTTCACCTCCAGCACTTCAGTCTCTGGAAGGCCAAATTTGGTCTTATGATTGTCAAAGAGCTTCACCAGGGCCTCCATGTACATGGCGTGGTACAGGTCGATGTCTTTCTGGGTCGGGTGCTCCAGCTTGGGGACAGTGATGGGTTCCCCCACTGCAGAAGAGGGACAGAGGTTCTGTCAGTCAGCGTCACTGAGTGGCCCATTCCTGGGTGCCCAGTGGGAGGTGACCCTGTGCTGTGGGCAGCATGGGAAAGACCCCACCCAAGAGTGTGGCCTCTGAGCCCGGGTGAAGTCCAGCTCCACACTCTGCCATGAGTTCCCAAGTAAGGTGTGGACCACAAGCTTAGCTTTGGCTTCACTCAGGACAAACCCCACTACCTCTCGGAGCCTCAGTTTCCCCATCTGCCACCCAGCATCTGTCTCATCGAGCTTTCCTTCTAAGGATTCTGGGAAGAACAGAGCACGCTTGAACAGCCGTAAGGGCGAACAGAGAGAGGACAGTCCTCACGACAGGCTTTGCCTGGCCTCTTCCTGCTTCACGTTCAAGCCCAGCCCAGCCCAGCCCAGCCCACAGTCCAGAGGCACCATTCAGACTCTTCGCCCCCACCCTACACACACATACACACCCCTCCCCCACCACCACTACTTCAGCCCAGGCTCCTGAAGCCCCAGGCTGTCCTCCTGGCTTCTGCTTTTGGCCCATCCTAACCTTTGTTCTCCCCTGGACCTAACAGCTCCAGGGATCCCTTAAAGCTGTAGACGCGTGCAGATCTATCTCACCCTCATGAAAGCGGCTTCTCTTCCCAGCAGGCAGAGGTGATTACAGAAAGCCACAACTGGTCAAAATCTAACCCAGGGGAGCTCAGCCCTAATGCACAGGTCTACAATAGAACCCCCGCACCCAGAGCTGGGGAGCATCTCAGAGGAGACAGAAAGCCTGTGAGAGCCAGAGGACCTGGAAGTCGGCTGAGGGAGTTGGTACCCTAGAAACGACAGGGAAGCTAACCCCATGATATTTCAACAACATGAACCAGCCCTGAACAAGACACGCCAGCCCAGAAGGGCACTCTTGGGGGTGGTGCTCCTAGACTAAGAACCACAGGCAACTAGGGACGGCTGAGAGGAGGACTAAGTCTTCTCCCAGGGATAAGTCCCCTTTGCTAACCCAACACCAAGAGGTTAGCCCTGACATCTTACACACACAGGCGACACCGGAATGAGTGAACAGCACCTGGAGCTCCCCTCCCAACTGCCCCGCAGCAGCTTCCCACCCTGCAGCTGAGGAGGCGCCACTGGCTCAAGCCGCTGCCACCCCCCCCCCCCCCCCCGACCCCTGTGAGATGTGCCACCTTGCAAGGAGCACAGGCGAACATGCACATTGATGTTGATCTCACCCCCAACACACGGGTACTGCCTGACCTTTGGACATTCCAGCCCACTCTTCAGAACCTCGTGTGCCCATGAGATCTCAGCGGTGGGAGCTTAAACACACGCCCACATGCACGCACACATGCCCACAGCCCTGATCGTTGATTTTCTGAATGCTCTGACTTGTCCCCCCAAACAAAACCTCACTGCTAGTCGTTCCCTTAGGTCCCACACATTGGTCTGTTTACTCTTCTTTCTGTTCCTCACAAGAATCAATACCTTGTTTTTAGAACTCTTGTTAGGCAGTTTTTATTTTATTTTCACTATGTAGCCCTGGAACTTGCAACCTAGAGCAGACTGGCCCCAAACTTGCAGCAATTCTGTCTCTGCCCTCCATCCTGGGATTGCAGGCATGCACGAGGACACCTGGCTCTTCCTCCTTCTTTTCTGCTGAGAATTCCCAGCCGGCAGGGTAGGAGATGTCTCCTGGGTGGGCACACTATTGAGTAGGGCAGCAGACCAATCCTATAGCTTTCCCTCTTACAGCTGCACGCCCAGTGCTGCCATACCCAGTCCTCATAGCTGGGTGGCCCTGCTCAGCCTCCTCACTCCCAGGACCCAACCCCTCAGGGTCCCAATGACAAGGACGTTCATTCTCTGAGCCGGGTGACCTGCTATGCTCAGGGTGGCTGTACTGGCTAGTTCTGTGTCAACTTGACACAGGCTGGAGTTATCACAGAGAAAGGAGCTTTAGTTGAGGAAATGCCTCCACAAGATCCAGCTGTAAGGCATTTTCTCAATTAGTGATCAAGGGGGAAAGGCCCCTTGTGGGTGGGACCATCTCTGGGCTGGTAGTCTTGGGTTCTATAAGACAGCAGGCTGAGCAAGCCAGGGGAAGCAAGCCAGTAANGAACATCCCTCCATGGCTTCTGCATCAGCTCCTGCTTGAGTTCCAGTCCTGACTTCCTTGGTGATGAACAGCAGTATGGAAGTATAAGCTGAATAAACCCTTTCCTCCCCAACCTGCTTCTTGGTCATGATGTTTGTACAGGAATAGAAACCCTGACTAAGATAGTGGCCTTCTGCACAAGGCTTAGGACTCACCGACGGTGGTGATGGGCTTGGAGTAGGGCACCAGCCCCCAGGTGTCAGAGGAGAAGAGGCCTCGGCCATGGAAGATGCAGGGGGCGAAACCAATATACTTCTGGAATTTCTTCTGGACCCATCGGCCCCAGGAGCCCTCCTCAAAGATCACCTGCTTGTATACCTCATTCTCTCCAAAGGAATAGGTGGGAACCAGGTCAGCTCTGCAAGAGAGGCCCAGATCTGTCAGACCCCATCACTGGGTACCATTCCCAGGTCATCCTGGAGGGCCTGGCTCTGCTGTCCAGCCCAATTCTACTCCCTCACAGGCACAGATTCACCTCATGGCATGGCCTCAGCACACTAGCTGTCCTTGTCCCTCCCTGCCTTTAGTCTGACCTGACAGAGCACACCATTGAACAGCCTTTCCTGAAACCCGAGAGAAGAGCTTGTTCTAAGATTCATGGGGCCTCAATGGCTTGGACTACTGGGTCAGCGCAGTGAACCTGGCTCACCCTAGTCGAGGCTCCCACAGCTGAGATGTGGGTGGAAAGCAACGACAGAGTACAGGGGCAGCTTTAGACCTTCAGCTTTAACCCTCAGGTCACGGATCCTCAGTCTTCTCCAGTGGAAAATGGGCACACCTCTCCATCTGCCAAGAAGTCTAAGGGGTCCTGGAGAGCGACTTACTCTGCTTATCAGAGTCGGCCTGGCTTTCTAGAAAGATCAGCGTTCCAAGCTGCAAGCTCCTGTCTAAAGGTCACGCTTCCAACTGGCTTTCCCTGGTACTTCAAACAATGCTATCTACTTCATCTCTTACTCCCTTTCTAGGTGACGAGAAGGGGGGGAGGGGAAGACTATGTGCTCGAACCAGGGATCAAACCCAAGGCTTTGCACAAACCAAGTATCTGCCCTACCACCGAGCCTCACACCTCTGACCCCTCAAGCGGGAAGTCTCCTCACACGTCCTACACAGGCCTGGCTTCTCGGTCTACCGAGCCTCACACCTCTGACCCCTCAAGCGGGAAGTCTCCTCACACGTCCTACACAGGCCTGGCTTCTCGGTCTACCTCCAAGTGCCCAGGGACAACAGGCCACATACCTGCATCTTTGCATAACCTACACCAGGACAAGCCAAGCCATGCAGTGTGGACACTTCCCTTGCCTCCTTCAGAGACACATTGTCCTGGCTAGAGGAAAATACTGGACTTGTGCGAAGGCACTTACCCATGGCGCAGGGCCAGCTTCACAAAGCCTTTGCGGTTCCGCAGGGTGACTGCATTCTTGCCAGGCATAGAACTCAGGGACTCAGCTGCACCTCCCACCACGATGATGATAGCATTGCCACTCCCATTCTTGGAGAGCAAGTAGTCTATGGTGTCTCGGTTGACAGGGCAGATGCCTGGGGCGAGGGGACACACAATCAGGATTGCTCACGGATGCATTCCCTATCCTAATATACAACCAAGGATGAAATAAAAATCTCTCCAGGTAGGTCCCAGACCTGTTACCCTCTTAGAAGGTACAGGATCCTTCCTTCCTACCTAAGCAATTCTCTTTTTCTGATTCTCAGTTTACTTATTTATAAAATGGGGAGGAAGATACAGAGTGATTTTGAGAAAACAATTCAGTAAGATCTGTGAAGCCCTAGCTCTGCAATCCAGCTGGTGGGCACCACAAGGGGCACAGATAACAGGCAGCACAACGGCTGGTCCATCTAGGAAGCGGGTGAGAGGATGTCACCCGGGATGCGTCCTGAAGCCTAGGGTGGCTCCCGACCTACAGTATCTGCCGCAGGCTGTCTACCTGCGTGGGTCCAGGACCTCATGAGAATGGTACTACCGTTCCCTGTATTGCTATGACCATCGGGGAGGCTCTTGCCTGACAGTGGAGCCCAGGACGAGTAGCTGATGCAGATTCTCACCTCCAGACATCAGGTACTCCCGAAGCACAGGCATCCGGAAGTTACCAGCCAATGTAGCCAAATAGGGCCTTATGCCAGGGAACTTCTTGCTAACTTCGGTAGCCTCTGTGCTGAAGTTACAGAAGGCACCCAGGCCCATGATGCCATGGGGGTGGTACCCAAAGATATAGTTCCTGGTGGTCAGCAGGTTGTGTGTCTTCACCAGCTGTAAGGAAAACATGTGTTAGACCCGTCTGGGAGAGGACACAGGGCATACCCAGAAAGGGGAAGGGACCCAGTGTCTCCTGCCTCGTTACCAGGCAACCAGGACAGCAGAGACTTTCCAAAACCTGTCCTCAGATTCTTATTATTTAAACCCCAGTGCCTACCAGGCTCGGGTTCCCTGGGTGGCTGCTTTATTTCTTCCTTGTTCTTTATTTCCCAGCCAACG
The DNA here is from genome assembly GCF_900095145.1 of Mus pahari. NCBI lineage: Eukaryota > Metazoa > Chordata > Mammalia > Rodentia > Muridae > Mus > Mus pahari. The sequence continues at coordinate 69,989,292 of NC_034590.1, forward strand.
ACACCCCCAAACCACTAACTCAGCCAGCCTCCTGTCTTCCTGTTCCTGTGTGGCCTCAACACAGTGACTTCCCTAAAACTCCTAACCAAGTTTGAACTCTTACACCTAACAGGAGCACCCAGCCCTCAGTGGGTACAGTTGAGAGCCTAAGTTTGGCAAGTAGAGCCATGGCTTCGGATCTCCCACTAAGAATTCCTTGGAGGTAGGGTCTGCCTGGTCCCTGCACACTGCAGGCTCTTTAATGGACCAAAGAACAGGCCCATGCAGCCCACCACCCACCTCTTGTACTCCAGTGTGACAAAAGGATGGCACTGCCACGCTAGTACAAAGCTTTTGCAAACAGTCAGGCTCAGCCAGGTTCTGAGGCAGGACAGGACAGGACAAACATCGGCCCTCATGCCAGGAGCCCTATCCATGGGAGGAGGGGGAGGTGGCTGTGTGGCTGTGGTAGCGAGTGATCTGAACTGCTGTTCTATCAACAAAGCTGTCCTGAGATGCTCCGAGTGATAACTGGCTTCCTAAGGAGCCTGTGGTTGAACCTGGAAGACCCCAAACATGAGGGGTGCCAAGCCTGAGATACTGAGACAGCATCATTTAGGAGTACAGTTGGGACGGAGATGCTGAGAGGGGGAGGAAGAAAGGTTTTCTGTTCCTAAGACATCACTCTCTTAGATTAGAAAAATGGATTTTTTTTTTTTCTGAAACAGGTTTCTCTGTGTTACAGAGCCCTGGCTGTCCTGGACTCACTGTGTAGACCAGGCTGGCCTCTAAGTCACATAGATCTGCCAGCCTCTGCCTCCCAAGTGCTGGGATTAAAAGTGTGTGCCCCCATTATAGCCCAATATTCAGAATTTTTAAATGTAGGAAAGTCAAAAGAAAAGGAACATCTGCATTATTACTTCCATTGACATAAACCACATGGTTCTTTTCCTACTTTAATAGGCACAGGTCTTTCTTCAAAAACCACAAAATCCCAGCCTTGTGTACTTAGTGAGTTCCAGGCAAGTCAGGGCTACACAGTGAGATACTGGCAAGGATGATGATGAAGATGATGATGACACCAACCTCCCCTCTATCCCTGAAAGCTGGAGCATCAGTACTGTCTTCTAGGGAACACATTCTATCTGAGGTGCTTATCAAAGCCCCTCGGTATTGGTCTCTTCCAAGCTGCCTTTCCCTACCTTACAACCATGCCATATATGACAACACTCACTCAAATCCTTACTGGTAAATTACTTTAATTGTATCCAAACTTCCCCTCCTAGAATAATGCTTTGACAAATAGCCCCCTTTTATCCGTATTTCCAACTGTTTATGTGAGGTAAACTTGTTGGTCTGGGCTGCCCTGCCTCGGTGAGGGGCACTCACATCATCCCCACCTAAGTGCCTAACAGCATCCTTTCCTGCGCTGGCTAGCAGAGTCCCTGGCTATGGACGAATAACTAAAGACCCAACTTTCCTTTACTTCAGTTACAGGAACCTCTTAGCTGAGTGAAGGCCCTTCTGCTCAACTGGGGGTCGGGGAGGAGCTCTGCAGATGGCATGGGTAGGTGGAGGTGGGGACTGAGCATGTCATCCCTGTGGTGACTCTCAACTTTCCCTTCAGCAAGCAGCTTAATGCTGTCTGGAAAACAACTCTCAGCTGTCCACCAAATTGCCAGGGAATGGTAGTAGGCACTGCCAGGGGTGGGATGGACATCTGAGGGAATCCCCAAGGAGCTGGGCCCATGGTCTGTGTGCACAAGGCCGCTGCTCTGTGTTCTGCTTGAGACAGCAGCAGGTCTGCTCCCCTAGCTAGCCGTGTCTCCAGCAAAGCAGGCACGGAGGGAGCTGGGGTAGCCGAGCTGGAGTAGTGTGGAGCTGGGGTAGCAGAGCGGGGAGTAGTGTGGAGCTGGGGTAGCAGAGCGGGGATAGTAGAACTGGTGTAGTGGGTGCTTTCTCTGGAGCCAGGGGCTGAGACAGTGAGACAAAGCACAGAATGGGCTAGAGTACCCTGATGATCTAGGTTGTTTCTCAATGACAAGCTAAACAAGTCTAGAGAAAGGAGTCACTACCTTCCCTAGAGAAGTCACAATGAAACTACATGCACACACACACACACAGACACTCCAGTTTCATTTTTCCCTATGCCCTGTGATAGTGATGTGCCACCTCTCGGGAACCTAGCTGGCCCTTTAAATAATCCGCCCCCTCCCCAAGGCTCTTATCTGATAGGACACATGGTTCTCAATGTCCTTGGGCCACTTTGCAGGTTAATGGCCCCCATGTAACACCAAGAAGAATAGAGACATGTGACATACTCTAGATCTGCCTCCGGTCACACTATCCTTCCCAAGACTGGACAGAATGTCTACTCTGCAGGGAAGGCGAAGGTCACTGCTGCAGACTACTGTTGACACACCTATTGGGTGGCAAAGTCCCAGTTCAGTGGTGTTCAGGCCAGGTCAGGCTAAGTATAAGCCTGGGCACATTCCTGGCAGTTCCCTCCCCACACCCTGCCCCCAGGGCAGGCTTACCCTACCCCAGGCCCATACAGAGAAAGGCACTGGTCCCAGAAAATAGCACCAGCCTGCCTAGGCTTATCAGCTCAGTGTCTTGTGAACTTGGAACAGTGCCTCCTCTCTGGGCCTTGATCTGCAATCTATGAAATGAGGCAATTAGACCAATAGCTGATTTGAAGCCCAAAGAGCCTTTCCTAGTTTCCAAAGGCCATGCCTACCCTTCAGGGAGAGGAGTCACAGGTCCTGGGACATTTCCGTTATAGGTGGTTATAGTCCCAGTGGCTGATGAAAGAGCCAGTCCTACCACTGCCAAAAGACATGCCCTCTGCACCAGCTGGATGACTTTGGAGAGGGGAGCTGCAGTAGGAGAAACGGAGAGAGTGGGTACTTGGGTCTATGGGGATCTCGATTACATAACCCATGGCAGGAGCTCAGGAAAAAGAGGCGGAACAGGCATGCCACACATGGCTCTAGGGTACACAGCATCAGACCTGACGTAAAGCCGCAAAGGACAATCAGGGTGAGGCCCAGATACCCTCACAGGACAGTCCAACAGATGCCCCATGGGCTCATTGGGTCTTTTTAAGATGTATTTATTTATTTATTTATTTATTTATTTGAGACAGGGTCAGCCTTAGCTAGTCTACAACTTTTCTATGTAGACCAGACTGGCCTGAAATCCAGCTGCCTCCGCCTAAGATTAAAGGTATGTGCCACCATGCCCTACTAGGTTTATTTTTATTTTTCATGTGTGGGTGTTTTCCCTGCATGCATGTCTATGTGCCATGTCCATGCAGTGCTCTCAAAGGCCAGAAGAAGGCATTGGATCCTCTGGAACTGGAAGTCAAGCTATGAGCTGCCAGGTTATCTGGAAAAGCAGCCAGCCCTCTTAACCACGGGGCATCTCTCCCGCCCATCATTTGGGTCTTCTGAAGGGGCAGAGGACAGCTGGAATAAAACAACTGAATGTTCGGGACTAACCAACAACTGTGAAGTCACTTGCTGTGGGAAGGGAACTACCAGCCAGCCTGCTGGGAGCCAGCGGCTGGGAAGACAGCAGCGCCTCCCTCGTGTGAACTCACTTTCCATCACTTAACAGCTCCAACTTGCAGTTGAGGCAAAGGACATTGGGGAAGGCTGAGAAAGCTAATACAGAGAGTAAGCGAACGAGAGGGTTCACTAGGCCACGAGCCCAGGGCTGACTCTCCTCCATCACCGTGCCCAAGAGCAGCACCTGGCAGGTCCCAACACGGGCAGGTCGGTGTATGGAACGGCAGAATGAGGACTTAAGCCCTGCTTCCAACAGGCAAGGAGATTTGGGAAGAGGGAATCTTCCGAGTTGTGGAGATAGCTGGGGTCAGGTCCCTCTCAGGGGGATGGGCAGCTAGGAGTCAGGGAGAAGGAGCCTGGATTACATGTCACACGGCCTGGCACCACAGCCATGGACCGCTGGACGTCCTGGACAAGGCTCTGGCCCTTTGAGGAGGGAGCACAGAGCCCTGGGAATGGCAGCAGTAGGCAGGGCCCTCCTGAGCAGCCCAGGGTCACTGCCACAGAGCAGTGCAGAGGACGAAGGAAGGGCCACCTCCACTTCCCAAGGCGGCTCATCTGGACAGCTCAATGCCTGACTCACAACAACCAAGGCACACCACCCCGTGTCAGGCACACTTTCACACTCACACAGTGCCTCTGTTTTCAGTTCTCTGCCTTCTGCTGGGTGGCTTTAGCAGCAAGGGTGTGTCAGGGCTGGGTGCTCAGAGTGCTGGCCAGACAGGTTCCCACTGTGGGGAAACCTTCAGGCCCACTCACAATCCTCCGTAACATACCACCCGGCCTGCAGACAAGGCAGGGACCAGCTGGAGCCAAGAAGACACCAACATTGTTCCTGCTGGGGACTCAGCTCTCTCTCAGGAAAGACAAATGCTCCCCAAAGCAAAAAGCCCTCAAATAGCCAAAGGCACACTAGGAGGAAACCCATAGGGAACTTCTAAACCTGCCTCACGGCTGGAGGCTGTGTCCCGGAAGACAGAGTCCCACGCTTATGATACTGGCCTCCATCTTGCAGCGTGAGCACCCCGTCTCCACTGGACTCAGCTGAATGGAGAGGCACTACGCCACAGTGGGAGGAACCCGGGCTCTGAGGCAGGGCAGCAACTGGAAACCATTCCGCTGCTCACTGGCTTCACCAAGCCTTGCTGTTGCCTAACCTCCAGGTTCCTCTTTGGTGGAAAGGGTAATGGGGGGAGAAGTGTGCAGAGTGACGGACGTTTCCTCTCTCCTCACACCTCACACAACTGTTTCTCACACTCTCCTTGGCTCTCCCTGCCCTCTTGGTGCCACCCCTCCCCAACGTCCTAGCCCCACCCTCTTAAGTGCTTCACCTCCCAGGTCACCTCGTTTTAAGTTATAACCTCAATCTTCACTTAAGTAGGAGAAGCAATACCACGGAGCACGGGGGTTGGGGATTTAGCTCAGTGGTAGAGCGCTTGCCTAGCAAGCGCAAGCCCCTGGGTTCGGTCCTCAGCTCTGGGAAAAAAAAAAAAAAAAGACAAAATACCACGGAGCACGGCGATGCCTGGCTGCCCCTTACACTGCGCAGACCCTCGGTGTAGAATTATCTTTTAGGAGCAAACAAGTCTTGCGTTCCCCAGAGAGTCCCATGAGAAGCCAGTGACTACCATGGTTCTCTCCTCGCCTTGGCTGCCAGGCCTGACTGAGGCAACTCTGCCTCTTTATGGCTGAAAATAGCAGTGCTCTGTCTTAAAGGCCTTGATTTCACCTTACCAAGTATGTGTATCGAACCAACTTTTCCTGGGTCTGACGTGGAGTCAGTAGAGTCTGGACAGATCCTCATGGTGGGAGACCCCAAACAGTTCAACCCCATCCAGTCCCATCTATTCCTGTCCTCCCGAGACAGCACAGCACGTCTGTACCTGGATGGGAAAGTAGTCTCGGAAGTAGCGCCACACGGCCCAGTTTCGCACCCACTGCGATCTCCTGCCACCTTCCAGGAAACAAAACACGGTGTTGAAAAGGAGTGGGCGTGAGGGACATTTGAGCAATGCAGGCGAGGTGAGACACAGCCAGTAGGAACCCCTGAGGGATGTGTCTAGCAGCCCACATAGGATTTCTGTACCTGCCCAGTGGGCCCCTTCCCGCATACATTCCCCCAGCCATTCCTTAAGAAAGGTGAGCTCTGTGACCACACTGAGGGAGCTTCGAATCACCCACCCCAAACCATACACAGCCTAGCCCAGGTCTTTCACAGCGTAGGTGTTCCATAAAAAGAGGCAGCAGCCAGGAGGCGGAGCGGCAGCTGCGCAGAGCCAGCTTGCTAGGGCGCGGGATGAACACAGGTGGGAGGTTACCTTTCTTGGGCGTGTTCCAGTCAAATGCCAGCCAGGTGAAGTAGAGCACAGCTATCAGCCAGCAGTCCGTGCAGAAGGTGTACATGAGGATGACACTGCAGGCCACTCCTGGGGGAGCAGGGGACAGCAGGTCAGCCTCCCAGGCCCCTTGGAGGCAGAGGTCCCAGGTGCCCAGGCACTGGGAGTGGTGGGTGGGTGGGTGGCTCAGTGAGGAGGCCTCACTTCCTAAGACTCTGGTGAGTCCTAGTGCTGGGAGCTCCTGGCATGAGCAGGACAGGCAATACAGAGAGACCTCAGCTTCTAATGAAGCTGATTCTTAATGTCTCCTCCTTGCATGCCCCTTTGCCAGTGCCCAGCAAAGACCCTGGACACAGGAGAGGAATATCTACCAATTATGTCCCTTTACTTCTGGAGATGGGCTAAGCCACTGAGTCACTAAGGCAGGGTGACTCATTCTGCTTTAGATGAAAACTTGGCAGGAGGGACTTGCCCATGCCTACCCAGAGAAGAGCCAGGATTTAAACTCAGACTTTGAAGTCCATGGTCCATACTCGGCCTTAGAAGTTCACCAAAGGTGAGAAATCTCAGACTGTGATGGGGGTGGGGGGTGGAGTCAGGGGTGAAGAGGACTGTTGTCACAAGAGAGCTGTCCCCTTTAAGTTACAGAAGGCTAGGCAGCCCCCCGGCCAGAGCCAGAGCACACCAGACTCCCGCTCCCCAAACACTCAGCACTTTGGACCTGCTGGCAGGCCATGTTGCTGCAAGACCTGGCCCAGAGCGGAGGAGGAGAGCCAGTACCTCATGGCCACCCCAGATGCCTTCATCATGGCTGCTCTTCTCGGTTTCTACCCAGTCTTTAAGCCCTCGTCAGGGGCTGGTGAGATGGCTCGGTGGTTAAGAGCACCGACTGCTCTTCCAAAGGTCCTGAGTTCAAATCCCAGCAACCACATGGTGGCTCACAACCATCTGTAACAAAAATCCAATGCCCTCTCCTAGAGTGTCTGAAGACAGCTACAGTGTACAATAATAAATAAATATAATAAAATAAATAAATAAATCTTAAAAAAAAAGAAAGAAACCCTGTAAGCCCGCATGAGATCCTTGTTCCTCCAGAACACTCCTCAGTATCACACTACCCCACTGTCCATCTCTTGCCGCTAAATCTGGGTGGGAGCAGGACTCATGGGACTCGTGGGACTCAGGTTTCATAGGCCTCTGCCATCTACAGTGGTAAGCCTGTCTGAGAGTTGTTTCCAGGAGACAGAGTAAGTCTAGACGCAGATCTCTGTGAGCCTAAGGACAGGGAATTGCAGCTCTCACCCTCTTCCTCCTGAGTCTTTCCCTGGGAGAAACCAGACAGCAGTTTCTGGAGAGCAGGCCATGTGGTTTCTTAAGACAACTGAGCAGTGTAGCAGTGGTACACACATAGGATGTTGGGTCTTAGGAAGCATCTGCAGCCCACACACCCTGTTGAAGATAACGTGGGTCCTAAGGCAGCTGGGCAAAGTCTCGCTTATATTTAGGCCGCAGATTGTTTCAACAGTTTGCCTCCGGCCCCCTTCCTTGGTCCCAGAAAAAGATTCCTCCAGTGCCAGTACCTCTGCAATGTCCAAAGCAAAGAAAGGCTCTGTTCATTCCAGGGCCTGGCCAGGCTCATGGCGTTCAGAAAGGGTGTAGTGAAAACATCCTAAAGCCCTTGATGCTGGGAAGCTGGTTGTCATGGGAAGGAAGGTTATCACCTCATACATGCCCTTTCTGCATGACTAAGTGACAGAAGCCCAGAGTTGGTGTTCCAGTCCTGGCTCTTATGTAGCCAGGCTGCCCAACCCCCTCTAGGGATGTGCGTTTTCTCTCACTGCCTGCCTGTCCAGCAGAGCTAAGGCCATGAGCTAGAACAAGGTGAGATTAATCTCTCCAGTCCCAGCCACCAATACAGAAAGGCTTTCAAATAAAAAGAATGAGCTACCTGCTGGGCATGGTAGCATACAACTTAATTCCCAGCTCTCTGGAGGCAGAGGAAGCTGGATCTCTGTAAGGTAAGGCCAATCTGAACTACACACACACACACACACACACACACACACACACGCACACGCGCACACACACACACACACACATACACACACGCGCACGCACACGCGCACGCGCACACACACACACATACACACACGCACACACACATACACACACGCGCACACACGCACACGCGCACACACGCCAATCAGGGCTACATAATGAGATCCTGTATCCAAAAACATACAGAGGGAGGCTTGGGAAGACAACTATGAGCTAGCCCATAAATGACCTGCCTTTTGGAGAACCTACAACAGCTGCCTGTGCCATGTCCTCAGGAGATGAGGCTGAAGCCCTCTGATGCCACTGGGCCTGGGACATGTTACCACAGTGACTAACGCTGCCTGCTTGTTCCACCCAGAACTTCCTGCATGCATCCCTTCCTATACATGGCAGCCATAAGCACCTCACACTGCAGAGCTCTGGCCCCCCAGCCGGTGGTATAGGGCAATGTGTGGGTGCTCTTCGGTAAGAGACATAGCCACAGGGCTGTGGAGAGCAGGGACTTTAGGACCAAGCAGACACGGTGACTTGGCCCTGCCATGGACTGCCCACTGCCCACACCCGAGCCTTTACTTTCTTACAGAGGTTGGCAAGATAAAATGACGTGATGTTGGAATTTAGCCCATGATCTGGACTACAGTCAGTGACTGTGGACTTGGATGGGGGAGCAAGGTGACATCTAAGTCTTCTACTGGATGCACATGGAAGTTTAGCATCTCCTTCACTCAGCTACAGAAGTATTAGCAAAGCCTGCTGACACAATGCCTACAGGTGACAAGGGTGTGTTCATATCAAGTTATAGCAGCCTCAGCAATCGTGAGGATGCTCCATTGACTACCACTTAAGATCAGTAATTACTATAGCTGCAGCTACGTTCTAATGCAACACAATAAAAGAGCACACGTGACTAAATGTCCAACTGGGTTTCAAACGTTTACATACTTATATTCCAGCACTACTAGTTCCTTTAAGACCCAATGTACTTTATTTATACAATTAAAAGAGCCAAGAAGGCCCTCAGCTTTCACTGGAGGTCTAGTGGACTACATGGCGCATTAGAAAAACAAAACAAAAAACTCTGTAAGAGAAACCTGAAGGGGATCCATGGCAGCGTCCCAGCAGTGTACGCCTCTGCCACCAGGCTTGGGACACAGAGGGAGGGAGGGAGTGGCTGCTCATGTAGTCATTAACAGCAGCTTAAGCAGGCCTGATCATCTGCCCAGGTCTGGCTCTCACCTACACCAAGCAGCAGGTTAGAAAGACACGCTGAGCCAGTTTCTAGGCTGCGGCTGGGCCTCACAGATCATTAACCTACAGCTCGGGGCCAGTCCCTAGTCCCTATCATATGCTCTCTAGGCTAGGATTGCACAATGTACTCAGTGCCCCTGCAGTCAAGCTCTGACCCACTAAGGCGAGTGGTGGCTTCTAATGCAAACAGAGACAGCAGGAGCTGGTAAGGCAGACTAGGCAGAGGCCCCAGAGGTCCCAGAGGCCCCAGAGGCCCCAGAGACCCCAGAGACCTGAGAGGCCGGGGTCACTAAATTCTTGTCTTGGCTCCTTCCATTTTCTTCTGTGGCTCTGGACAAGGCTATGACCCCACTAAGCTCTTCCTTCCGGTCTGAACAAAGATGAGTTGCGCACTGTCTCCTCTACCCTGGTATGCAAACCACACTCAGGGTCTGAGCCCTGTCCTCAAACCCGTTTCTTCACCTTTCTGGGGCCATGTGACCCTGTAAGAATCTGAGGATAGCTACAGCAATAAAGATGTATACATGGCCTTGCATTTAATCTTAGGAGTTCAATGTATCGAAAGCCCATTGTGGTCTCTGTCCATTGATTCTGGACCTCATGGTAAGAGATACACTAGGCTTTGATGCAAACTCCAGCTTGCCCTTTAATGTTTGTCATGATCTGTCACTAAAGCTCCATCTCCTCACCTGTGTAGGAGGAACATGACAAAAGACATTCCAAGAACCCGGCACATGTGGGATTTGTTCCCATTGGTCTACACCGTGGGCTGAGGCTCCATGCCTGCCTCAAGGACAGTTGCTCTCTATCATCTGATGTCTGCTGAGCTCCTGCCACCCTGGGCAGTTTGAAGAGAGAGTGCCTGAAGGCCTGGCTCCAAGAACAGACATGTGGTGCTCTGCAGCAGCTCTGTCCAATGTGCTCAGACACTAACCTGTGCTGAGGACATAAGGCCTGGACATGAGGAGGAGGTCCCAAGAGAGCAGTGTTTGCCCTCGCCCCAGATGATTCTAGCCGGCAGGCAGTGTACCCAGCCAGCCTGCACAAACTGTCACAAAGCCACCAGGGGCAGGGGAATACCTGGGGAGTTCATTCAGCAAAGGGGATTGGGACTAGCATTGGGATCTTGGGACCCTCTAACTACAGCATCCGTGCAATGGGACAGCAGGCTCTGTGTAGTGGCTTTCAACCCTTATCTTCAATCCCCACGATGTCTACCGAAGCCACGTGAGGCGAGCAGCAGCCCCCTCACATCCAAGAGGAGCGTGCTTGTTCTGAGAGCTCAAGAAGCCTAAGGAGAGTCAGAGTAGGTCTTAAACCTGGCAATGCATGCTCTAAGGCAAAGCAACACGTCTGCTCTTGGCTGGCAGACAAGGTGGACTGACTGTAAGAAGGGCACAAGCTCTGGGCAGCCAACAGAACCAGAGGCAGGTAGGTTGGGCAAGTTAAGCTGCCAAACGAAGAAGCCATACTACATCTATGGACTAAGGTTTCTGGCATGCCTAATGGAGTGTCCATGGGAGTGAGTGGCAAGAGGCTGGGGAAGAAGATGACCTCACTGGATGCAACCCCGCCCACCCCACCCATTCACCACTGCCCTAGTTGAGCTTACCTAGCACCAGGAAGGACAGGACCCACTGTAGCACTGAGATGACCTGCAGCTGTTTTTCCACCTTGGATCTGTTGAGCCAGGTGACAGAGAAGATGTCTTGGAGGGCCGAGAGGATGCTGGAGCCAGTGCCTGCAGGAGAAGACGTCCGTTTGTTATAAGCCTGCTCCCCAGCCTCAGACACCTCAATGTAACACGCCTCCCACAGATGCCTTGCTAGACAGGTGAATGTGGGCCACAGAATGAGAAATAACTAAAACCTCACTCGGTCACCAAGTGTCTCCCTGGTGGCTGCTTTACACATCATAGTGTCTACATAGAAAACAAGGGGATGTCGTACTGGGGAAGCTAAAAGCAAGCCATGGCTTGGGGCCATATATAGGAGGCCAGATCTCTTCCATCTCCTAAGCCCCAAACACATATCTTCCTTTATCTGGGTCTAGTACAAATATTTAATCTTTGGTACCTGTGGCTATGAGGCCAAGGACAGAAGTTCAACATCCAGTTTGCAATATTTTGTTTTGATTTTTGTCCAAGTGTACTTTGGGCATCTGGATCCCCGCCCCACCCCCTTTATTCTGGACAGCCTTCCTTCCATGAAGTTGACTCTCATCCTTTACCACTACCAGCTTAAGAGGGATTTATATTCATCCTCGCTGCAGTTCCCAAAGCTTGGGGCTTAGGGAAGATTCAGGGGTAGCTTACTTCCCCTAAAGTGGAGAGCTACACTCCCCAGCATGGCAGATAAAACCCAGGTTGGTGTTTGGAGTGGTGTTTAAGCAGAGACACACAGGACACACGGAAGCACCTGATCTAGGGCTGTACCTATGTTTGCTTCTAAGCAAGTGCCAAGACTGGAAATCAGAACAACATGTGCTCGATTACTTGGCTCTGTAGTTGTAGACCCAGGATGACCCCTGGACTCCAACAGATAAAGGTAGTGCGCCCAGGAAGCCTGGTGCCTACAGGAGAGGTGGTACTAGGGAAGACAAATGACTCTGTCAAAATTATATCCTTAAGGGTCTTATGACCTTTCATTCCCTGGACTATATGTGGAGACAAGTCTTAAGCATATGTATAAGAGGAATGAAATTCCAAGATATCGTCTAAACTCCTGACATAAGGCTGGTTGGCTACATCACTGTCATCGACAATGGCTGAGGGCTAAGCATAGGTACCCATCAGACAAGGCCAGGTACCCCACTGGCAGGAAGACAAAAGGTGTTGGAGCAATGTCTTGTCCTAAGCATTCTCTGAGGACACATACACCATCATATCACCTGTGAGCAGGTTAGAAATGCCAGGGTCCACTGAGTCAATTCTACAGTTGCTATACTCCCAGGTGCTAAATTTGAGAAACAACTAGAAGTCTCTAAGTCTCACATGGAGTAAGAGGGTGAACCATGGTTCAGCCTTCTGCTAGGCAGGTAAATGCATGACAAATGCCTTCTGCTGTCAGCCCCACCACTACAGTAGGCAGAACCTCAGGCTAGAGTTTGGAGGAGTGATTAAGGAAAGGCACATGGGGCATAGGAAGACACCTTGAGCCTGCTGGGAAGTGAGGCTCAAGCCCAGATCTGAAACCCTCACCCTATGCTGGCAGGCCTTGCATCTCAGTCGGCACAGTTAACCTTAGCTGGGCCAGCACTCAGCTGGAGGGGTGTGGGGGTTGGAGGCATGCAGAAACTCCTTACTGGTCATATGTCCCGCCCAAAACTGAGCCCCCCCCCAAAAAAAAAACAAAGTCCCAAGTCCCCCTCATGTTTTGTAATTCGTGAAATTGTTTACAAATAAATAGAAAGGAGTAGCCCATTTTGTTCAACCCTCATCCCATTATACAGACAAAACCAAGGGCCTGAGATACTCTGCAGGTCCATATTCTCACCCTGCCTCACTGGACCAACCACCTACTGCCTGCCCTGCCTGCAAAAAAAAAAAACAGGGAATGTAATCCAGGGAGGACCCGCAGCATTTCTGCGGGAGGAAATGGCAGATCTCTGGAATGGCTGGGAGTGAACCCCAGGACCACATTCCTAAGATCCACTCCCACATCCCCCCTGCCTGGCCTGCCTCAAGTCCAGGCGCCAGTGGAAGCCCTGAGGGGCCTAGGAGACAGTGACTGCCCTTAGAGGTGACACCCTTGTCTTTCCAGATTGAGAGGGCCATATGTCCTCCAGGAGGTACAATCCTTTCTTCCCCTGGGACCACCCAAGCCTGGAGCCTGACAGAGGCTTCCTAGCCACCCCAAGGGAGCTTTTCTGTTTGACAGAGAAGTGAGAACAGTAGGGGATGGAGAAGGAAGTTCTCCCTCTCAGCTTCCACACTCTTCCCTGTGCAGAGGACATAGTTCAAGATGATTGTCACATGAGACCAGAGGCTGCCAGAGGCCAGGTCAGTTCTGATTCACATCTGGGTCCCCAGTGCCCTGACAGGGCCTGGCTAGTATGAGAAAAAGGCATTCAACTCTAGTCATTTGGATCCCTGGGGCTTCTTCCATGCAGGGCAGAGCAGCAAGAATGGTGCCCAGGAGATCCGGGAATCCTGGGAGTCTGTCATCGTCACCCCCACGTGATGCTGATCATGGCCAGGGCCTCTCAGAGTGTGGGACTTTATTCAGACCCAAATTCAGGCTCACATGGGCCCCTATGCTGCTGGTCTCACATCCCTTCTGTCTTCTCCCCCAGGGAAGCAGTGCTGGGAAGTGATGGAAAGTAATGAGGTAGATCAGGAACAGTTTCATGGTCTTGTTCGCATTTTGTGTTTTACCGATTAGCTTTGATCTTGCCATGTCTCATAGCCCATGATGGCCTCAAACTTGCAATGCTACAGAAGGCTTCTTAAAGGGCACAGAGGGGCTGCCGGCCTTCGGGTTCTAGTCCCAGCGGTGCCAGCAATTCCTATGTCAACTTGGCTGGTGTCTCTCCCTCTCTGGAGTACAGTTTTCCCATCTCTAAAATGGAGTGAGTTAGATCAAGCTCAGGGTCCCTGGTGTCTACCTCCTGGCCAGAATTTGGGCCCTCAAGTTAGTTTGCAGCAGCCCTGGGACAATCACCCAGGGAACATGGATGTGAGGGTTCCCTGTACATCCCCAGGGTGTAAGTAGCCTTTGCCATCCAGTGGCTAACACTTCCCTACTCCAGCTTGCTTGGCAAGTCCAGCTGGTGAGGAAGCTAATCAAATGCCACCACCTCCACACCCAGCCTGTTTGACTCGGAGGTAGAGCGGCAAGAGAGTTAACATCCAGCCAAATTCAACTTCCTCATCCCAAGCCTTTCTGGGCACACCCACTCTTCTCCGCTCACACAGCTCTAGTCTCACAGCATCCCGTGTCACCCACCTCTATCAGTGACTTGTGAGTGCCAAGACTGGACCTGTCCCATCTGTGTGTGTAGAACCTCACACAGGACCATGGCAGCGGGGGTTGGGGGGGCATATAAAGGTTTGCTATATGGCTGAACAAATCCAACATGGCTGGCCCCAGAGGAGGCTGGATGCCCACTTGGCCTGGGCTGCTTTCAAGAATTCAAGCCAGCCCTGCTCTGAAAACGCTGAGCCTCTCAGAGGGTCGTCTGAGCGCAGGCTCTCTGACCCATGAAGAGAACAGGGCCTCCTCTTGTAAGCATCGCTTGTCACAGAAGAGATGAAGTGTGTACAGTGGAGAGTAATAGAGGCTCCCACAGGCCACTCAGGAGGCTGATCCCTGCCTACGGCTCACGTACCACTCCATGTCTGGAGGACAGAGGGAAGGGAATGCCACAGAGGCCCAGAGCAGATGCCTTACCACCCTGGGCCATCTCACTGTCACCTAGTACTCCTTAGAAGGGCACACAACAAGGAGGAAACCAGCATGAGAGTGCCCTCACGGAGCGGGCACAGGAAACCAGAGCCAGGGCAGGTATCTGGACTCCGAGTCTCTTCAATCACTTGAACAATGCCACAGCACAGAGGGTGGGTTCCCCTACTAAACATGGCAAGTCTACACCCAAACCCTAAGATAACGCCTGTATGCGAAGGGCCGCCTGTTCCACCTACACTGTGCCTCACCGCCATGGGGACAGTTCTGTGCAGACTGGCTGTACAAGAAGGGCCAACCCCACCCAGAGGCTCCCATGGTCAAGCTCCAGCTAAGGTCAGGAGAGCTGCCTGCCAGTGGACCCAACAGCCTCCATCTCAGGGCCCAAGAACGGGAACAACGTGAACTGTGTTAGACACCTCTTGTTCAGTACCCAGTATCAGAGTGAGTGAAGAGGCCACTTCCCGGGGCCTCCTGGCTGTCTCTCACCCTTGCCTAAGAGTGGCAGAGTGCATCTAAGCCCCCACTCTGGAGAAGGGCCAGCTCTGCCCTGTCTGGCTCTGTGACATGAGATGAGTGATTAAAGCTCTCTGAGCATTAGAATAACCTCACGGGGTTGTTGGAAACGATTACATGAGAAAACAGACAGGAGCCTGATGCGTAAGCTAACTGCTTCGCGGCCTGATGAACAGAGCCCCAGTCCTGGGAGACACACGGTGGACAGCACCAGCTCCTTCAAGCTGTGTTCTGACCTCCACACAGGGACTGTACTGTGCGTGCGTGTGTGTGTGTGTGTGTGTGTGTGTGTGTGTGTGTGTGTACAGGTAACAAATTGTTTTTAATCTACGTAAGGTGCATGTGGCCAGTTAGGCGAGACAGCTGCTGCCCTCACCTTGCAGTGGAAAGGTATAAATAGTGAGCAGACAGCTTTTTACACAGCGTGCTAATGGCGGGACAAGGCTCTGCATTAGGGCAAGCAGTACAGGATGGGCTTTGGAGGAAGGTGAGCAGAGACTGTCAGAGGTAGAACAGCCAAAACAAAGAGGGGGTTCCAATAAGGCAAGGTCAAGGCTCATCATCAACAATCCAGATCGTCCCAAAGAGAGGTTGAAAACAGAGGACTGTCTAGTCAAAGCAGTATGACAGATAAAGCCCCAAAGCACGAGCGCTTAGAAGATGCTGCCAGGGATGGAAGTGTCGGAGGGTGGGAATCAGCCCCACCTGTCTGGAAGCTCGGGACACTATTGAGGAAGAGAATGTGCCATCAGGCGGAGACAGGCTAGAAAGGAAAAGAATCTGGGGTAATGAGCCAGAAGCAGGGCCAGAGAGTCCCTGGCCAGAGGACAGGAGGTAGGAGCATAGGTGCTGAAGGAGCATGTGCCACACACAGCAGCTGGGATACCATGTCCCAGGGCAGCCCCATGGCTCCTCCACCGCTTCCACAACAAGTTTCTGTGGAGAAGCTGTACCCAGGAGAAGTCCACAGAACCAGTGTGAGGAAAACTGGCCTCTAATGTACAGGAAGTGTGGCCTGGATGAGTCACCGCCTATACAAGCCTCCGTTCCCTCACCTGTACAGCGGGGCTAATACCTACCTCAGGGAGACTGCCGAGGGACAGGTGGGATCAGGGTTAGGCAAGAGCTCCTTCAGAAGCAGGGATCTGCCTGAGAGGCAGCAGCTAATCATCAAATGAGCAATGACCTTGTATTGCCTGATGGATGTAACAATGCCTGCCTCCCTTAAAGCAATACAAACCCAGGGTCTAACGCTTCTTGCAAATTGCCACCCTCCTTGAGAACCAGGGTCCTTAGTTATGATGCAGGGGTCCTGTAAGGAACCCAAATAACTTGTGCAAAGAGCCAATCAGAACTGGCCCAGCTTCTAGAAAGCAGAGGCACCAAGGGCTCTGGGGCTCCCTGAGCAGGAAGGCATCCTGCCCACATTCCCAGGTCCCAAGGATGCCACATCTGGGCCACTGGACTGGAACTTTACCTTGGTGTGAAGAGGAGGAAGCTACTCTTAGGTTGCTCCTAAGAACTGTGCACACGGTGCATGGTCATGAGGGGCTGGGAGGTCAGGACGCCCACTCAAGCGCCAAAGCGATACAAGGTCTCTGAGGCCAGAGGTGAGCTAGCTGTCTTCTGGGTGGACTCGGAGAGGTCCTTTCGGTCAGAGTCCACACATGTGATGGTGACAGGGCCAACATGGTGGAACTATCAGCTCTGGAGGCCTGCTGTGGTCCTACTGCAGTGCTGGGCTCTGTTCCTCCCTGCACACAGAGCGGTCCCCGACTACCGCCTCACATGCTCTTGACCCAGCCTGCGGTGCCACCGGGCATCGTCCTCTTGCTTCTGAGTCTGGTCAGTTGTTCAGCACATACTTTAGGGGGTCCCTCCCAGGCGCTGGCTCTTTGCCAACTAGCCTATCACCCTTCCCCTGGGAAGTCTTCCTATGCCCACCCGAGGATGGCCTGCCCACGCTGACAGGCTGCCTCTCACTCCTACATTCAAAGCCCTTCAGACTATGAGGTGTGTGCTCATCTGCAAGAACTATGTCGTCTCACTCTGTCTGGGTTCCTATGCCCAGAATGGAGCCGTACAAAGAGCGGGTGCCTGGTCAATGCCTGAATGCTTCAGGAACTGTAATAAATAACAAGGGCCTGGACCAGAACAGAAATAAGTTGACCTGTGCCATACAGAAAAGTTTTTTCCTAAGTGGAAGGGTGGGCTAATGTCAGGGACAACAGGAAGGCTCCAGAGAGAAACGTACTTCCTAAGGACCCCGAAACAGGAGAGAAGCTCCGGTCCCCACCTCCCTCCTGCTTCCCAGGCACCTGCCAGAGGTGTTAATTCTTGTACTACCCACCCTAGACCTAGCTGGGGAGACAAGGTTATGAATTATATACAGGGGGCTTAAAAGGACCAAGCTCAGAGGGATGTCCCCAGACTGTCCTAGGGAGGGGATGTAACAGCTCAGGTGAGGTATTAACCTAACATGAGGAAGTCGTGGGCCCTGCAAAAGGCATCTACAAAGAGAGCGCACAAACTTGAGGACTTAAGTAGACGAGTCTCGTCCAGCTACAGCAGAGACTGAATCTGAGTAACAGAGAGGCAGGCAGGAGGGACGAGAAGGCCATGGAGTGCTAGCCTCTACCCTGAACACCAGGAAAAACCTATCAGTTTCCACTCCTCCCAACAACTTCGGACAGGGCAGCAAGCTAGCCATGCAGCTGCCAACGCACTGGTGGGACCTTTCCCAGAAAGATGAACATTCTCCTTTGAGAACTATTATGGAAATCAGGCATCCCAAAATAGTGCCCATAGTGACATTTGGCCCAAAGGGAAGGCCAAACCACCACAGATCCATGCTGTGCCAGGCCATCAAGAGCCTGCTACAGGAGCCCAGCATCCCAGTCTCCTTAGATTTTCTGGGACCCTCCCTTCTCTCTAGGTTTCCCTCAAGCACTACATAAGGCGTAAGAACAGAGCAGAAGAGGCCTGAGGTCTTGCCAACTCGGACCTTCTTCACTCTGCTAGAATTCCTAATGGCTTTTTAATCTACAAATGATCTTTCTAATAGGAACATTGGCTCCTACGAGGGTTATTCCAGAGAGTTAGGGTTTAACATATTTAGTTTTCATTAAATAAGATAGAGTCCTAGGAGGTAAAGGCAAAAAAAGTAAGTCTTTTAGGATGGTAGGTTCAACAGCCAACCAGGACTGCGATCCAAGTGACATGAGACCCCAGTGCCTGCTTTTTCCACCCCCACTCTCTGACCCAGCACATTCAATCCTGAGTAGGAGGGGCTGCTATGGCAACACCATCAGCTTGCATGTGCGTCACCAAGGAGTCCCCAGAATAGGTCCTTATGACAATCCATGGGGAGGTACGTTCCTCTAGGGCACTCACCTGGGCCCCAAGGAGGATGCAAGTCCCATTTTCTGGGATGACAGAGGGTAAGAAAGAGGAAGAGCGGGGGGGGGGCAGGTCTGGCCACAACACACTTCCGGCTGATCTGGAAGGAACAGAAGGGGCTGGCCTAGCCAGGCCTCCTCGCACGCACGAGGAGCCGGCGCCCGTGTGGAAGGCAGAAGCAGAATGAGGTTCCTGCCCTGGCTCAGAATCCCCTGCTGCTCTGAGAGCAGACCCTCAGGCTTCCTGCTCCGTGGGATTGGCACAAGGGTCTCCCAGGCTCAGCACAACAGTGAAGATACTTTTACCACACCCCTGTCCACTGCACACAGGAAGGGGACTAACAATCAGCTAGAGGCAGTGGCATGCTGGCTGACACGGGAGTAAGTGTTCAGCCAGCAGACTGCAGGCTCAGACCCAGGAGAGTCCGCTCCAGGAGCCAGTCTTCACCTATCCCAACACCCTGGCTGCCTAGGCTCTCAGAGATCCACCTGCCTCTGCCTGAGCAGAGGCTTAAAGGTGTGCGCCACCACACCCAGCTTTGACTCTATTTCAAAACAGGAAAATGTAATCTTCAGAGACAGTAAGCCCATCATGTCTCAGAGGTGGGGCAGGAATAAAGGCAAGATAGGAGTCCTGGCTTTGGCCTTCTGTAGTCTGAAACTCCTGTGGACCACGGTACGCCTGGCTCTACCCACTTGGCACTCAACCCCCAAGGCAAGCTCTTATCCAGACACTCAGCACATATAAGCAAAGTTCTGGGGAAAAGCTAAGGAATTACACGGAAGCTAAAAACAGAGTTTTCTGCCTAGAGGACCTAGAAGCCCCACTAATGATTCTTTTACTCAACAAATATTGCCAGCCAGGGCTCCTACCACCTGCCTGCACAGGGTCAGACACTAGGGACACAGCACTGAGAAAGACAAATGAGGTCCCTGTCCCCAAGGGCTGACAATTACCCGAACAATACACACACACATCACAACTAAGTAAGTGATAATGACTTCCAAAGTACAAGCTTTGGGAGCTGGAGGATGTGGTGGCAATCTGGGTAGGCACACCAAGATCTGAGAAGGGTGGGCATGGGCAGAGACCTGGAGAGAGAAACTAACTTTATGCACAATGATGGAGGGTCAGAAAGAGTGCCAGCACATGGCATGGCAACCAGAAGGTCATGAGGGGTGGGAGGGGTTCGGGTAGCCTCACAGGATCTGAAGTCTGAAATATTGGGGGGGGGGGCAATTTATCTAGCCAGACAAAAGTTCTGTGGGCTGTTGGTATCCCTATCCACCAAGCCTAGGGGAGCTTCCTCCAAAAGCTTGGGAAAGAGGTACCATACCCAACACGGAGTAAGCAGCATCCACTTGGCAACTGCATGGTCAGTTCTCAGTGTTCCTGCCCCCACACCTCTGTGGCTTAAGGAGGCTGACGGGCAGATGGAGATGAATCGGGGTTCCAGCTTTTGTCTTTTCTTCTCCTGGACCAGTCCTTCTTGGGGACCTCCGTTTCTAATGTGTGCTATGGAGGCTGGGCCAGCCCCAGCACCCTGGATGACTGTAGTTTGATAACTCAAGTACTGGCAGCTGAATTTAGGAGCAGGAGGGTAGAGGCGGAGCAGAATTTCCACACTTGCAACTGAGTCACTTCCCTGCTAATAAAGCGCTGCATTTGGCCCTCCTTTCCTGGCCGAGGTGAGCCTTGGCAGCAGATGCAACTCAAAAGTAGGAAAAGCCACACAGAACTGAGGGAGCAGGGACAAGAGCAAGGTTCTCACTCTGCGATCACAGGACTACGGGACTGTGTCAGATGACTGCCAACCCTCAGTTCCAGAATTACCCCAACAATCTAGCCACTTAGTTTTACCCTCCACCTAGCATATGTGCAGGGGAGGGTTCTCCATCTCCACCATCCAAGCTATGCGGTCATCATAAACAGCTGTTGGGATTCTTCTATTAAAATCCCAACTATGACTCCACCCCTGTCCTAGGCTTCAGAGCCACACAATGTCCCAGCTCAGCGCTGTACTGCCACTACCTCACGCTGGGTCGTGGACTAAACATAGTCACAAAGCAACCAAGGCTCTACCATGAGAAGTTCCCTAACCAGGAGCAAAGGCAGGGATGGACCTGCGGGTGCCTATTAGCCTCTAAACCACAGTCTAAGCCAGACTTTCAGAGATCAGAAAATACCCATGTGAACCAGGAAGGGTGGCACATGCCTTTAATCCCGGCACTCAGGAGGCAGGTAGGTAGTTCTCTAAGGCCAACCTGGTCTACAGAGTGGGTGACGGGACAGCCAGCAATAAAAAACAAACAAAACAAAAAAATCTGTCTTGATAAACCACACACACACACACACACACACACACACACATGAAAAATAGACTCCCTCTCTTCCAACCAATGTATACCATCCACATTTCAACAACAACAACAACAAAAACAAGTCACCAAGTTATCAGTGCAATCTCTCACCCATTATGGAACTTCCCTTCACAGAGTCCATACTCTTGCCTCCTTCCTTGAACACTGCCACTACCAGGGTGGTTGGTGGGAACTGCTCTGTGGAGACAAACTAGGCCACTAGGGAGTGTCCATAGGACCAAGGAGGAACAAGGAGGCCTCCAGGAGATGGCAAGATAACACAGACATTGCTTGAGCACCCTCCCCTACCCCACCTAGTCTTTCACCAAAGTAGATCCCAGAGAGTTAAACTGACTAGTTTGCATTTCATATTAGTCCTGGTTGCAGCCTGAGGTAATCACACCCACTTTTTTCCCCATTGTATTTTCTACATTGAACATCAACATGGAGACATTCTCTTGTTGTGACAGTAAAGAGCTGCTCAAGAGCTGATGGAGTACAAATTCTGAGTTAAAAAACAAAAACAAAATCGTCAAAAAATGATTTTAACAGGCATCCTGCTCTTGGAAGATAGACAAGAGCCCAGGAAGAGTAGCTCCAGGAGGGGCCATAGCAGACCGCAGGCATAGCAGACCAGGCAGGGGCCATTACCCAGAGACTGAGAATATTTAAAAGCATCAACATGGGCAAGTCACGTCCTTCCCTGTTAAGGGCATCAAAAGGCACAAGGAAGAGAGAAGTACTGAGAAGAGGCCATTGGAAGCTGTAGGCTGTATATGGGGCAGCTCCAGGGCCTTGTCCCCTAGGATGGGAACACTTCTCCAGGGGCAGACAACCACAGCAACAGTCAGCTAGGACTGGTGCCAATGCCAGGTGGGAACACTGTGATGGAGCCCCAGCTGGTGCCAATGCCAGGTGGGAACACTGTGATGGAGCCCCAGCATGGGTTAGCTTGCAGCCACCAGCATGTGAGAATGGCAGACATACAAATGGCAAGAAATACTCATGCAGTACCATTAAGAGAAGACTGAATTTAGAACTCTGTGTGTGTGTGTGTGTGTGTGTGTGTGTGTGTGTGTGTGTGTGTGTATCTCTATCTCATATTCTTGACTTTATACAACATGTACTAAGAGATGTAACCACTGGATAGTTGATTTACCAGCAATCTTATTTTCTTCCTGATCGCCTAACCTTTCAAGATTACCATAATTAATATGTCCTGGAACTAACTCATCCTGTAAGCCAGGTTGGACTCACACTCAAGAGATCTGCCTGCTTCTGCCTCCCAAGTGCTGGGATTGAAGGTGTGCACCACCGCTGTCCTTCAAAGGAAACTGGGGTAGCATGTTCCTCCTCCCTCAGTGTCTGCAACTTCAGTTAAGCAACGTGGGGGTGCTTTTCCTTGTATGGGAAAGGCTGAGGTGCGATTTGAATTGTATGTCCCCCTTTCCCATTCACTGAAGGCCTCGGTTCTACCTTGAATCTAGAAGGATAATCAACTTAGGCGGACCTCTGTGAGTTCAAGGCCAGCCTGGACTATAGAATACCAGGACAAACAGAGCTAAACAAACGAAAAAACCCAAGGGTTTCCCACCCCACTTCTAAGTATGTCAGACCCAGGGTTGCGCTGTGAGAGCTTCACAGCCTGGGTTGGCCCACAAAAGCTGGGGCAGAGGACAGTTGGGGCACACCTGGTTCCAGGCAGGCATGCTCTCCATCCAGTGGCTGTTTCAGGGGATTGCAAAACCCTACTTACCACCCTGCCCCATCCAGTTCTTCCCAGCCAAATCCTGCTCCACCTGGTGAGGTAGAACAGTACTGGGGGCTGGAGAGTGAAATATCACTACTAACTGAGTGGGTGGTGTCACCATCCCAGCAGCTGGGGGGATGGCGAGTGATGTAACACGTGTTGCAACATTGGTGAGTACCAGGATGGAGAATGAAGCCATGCTAGCCTAGGATACCAGGTTGCCTGGCTCAAACTGGGTAACCAACCGAGCTAAGCATGAATCTTGCCTCATCCTTGACCAAAATGACAGGATGCAGAAGAGTCAGGTTCCCCTAAAGAGAAGCCAGTTGTAGTGGCACACCTGCAATCACGGGGGAAGGAGGATTGAGAGTTGGAAGCCCGCCTAGGCTACAAGGCAAGACCTTTTAAAAACTGGAAGTAATTGTCTGGGACGCCGACCTGAACTAGCTAGCCGTCCGTCCGTCCAGCACAGGGCAACACGCTTTGGCCAGAGTCCCTTCCTGAAAGTCGTCTTGCTGTGGGTGCCCACAGGATGAAAGCCCTAGGGATGACTGACACTCACCCCATCGCCCAGACCCCTCGCGTGACAGGGCAGATCCTTTATTCTTGTTTTCGCTGCGGGCAGCTTCCGCCCGACGCTCACCCCGCAGGACCCCGGAGTAGGCGGCGATGAGGGTCTTCATGCTGAAGCCGGCGCACGTCACGGCCGTGCAGAAAGCCGCCTCACGCCGCGCCCCTGACCCATGCCCCGGCCGCCGGGGCCAGGGCTTCGCGCTGAGCTCCGGGAGCCGACGGACAGCGCCCAGGCCGTGGCGGCAGAGGGCTAGAGCCGAGGTAGGTAGCCGCTGCCACCCTAGGTGAGCAAAAGGCCAGCGAAGGCGGCCACGGCGCCCAGCGCCTCCGCGCGCGCACTTTATAACCTCACAACGGGGCGGGTCGTGACGCTATAGGGCGGGGCAAAAGGGTCCGCCCCGGACTGAGCCATGTTCTTGTAGGGGATGAGACTCCCGGCGATAAACTATGCACAGAGCCCAGGAAGGCAGCATGGCCTGAACTGTACGGTCCAGAGTTTATAGACTACGGGAGAGGGAGCCGGAGTCCCGGTGTATGAAAGCACGCCTGGCTGCCCCAGCGGCCGCCTTGTCCTTCTCCCAAGCCTCTCTCGCAGACATTAGTACGGTCCAGCAGCTGGAACGTGGGCAGGGAGTTTGAGCACGTGCGGGACGATCCGGACCATGCAAGTGCCTGTGTTCTCTTTTGGCTGCGCTTTCCTGGGACTGCAGATGGGCAGGCCTGGCCTGCAGTCAGTAGTGTTGGAATTAGTTAGGTTACAGCTGGGCCTGACAGTTACCCAAGTGCCGTAGCCTTTCCTTTTACCAGCAAAAAAGAGTGATTGAGACTTATCAGGAAGAACCTACAGCGATGGAGTCTACTACCTATAATCCTACAATTCTAGCTCTCTCTTCCTTCCCCCTTCCCCCCTTCCCTCCCTCCCTCCCTCCCTTCATCCTTCCCTCCCTCCCTCCCTCCCTCCCTCCCTCTCCTGTGTGTATGCAAGAGTTTGAAGCTAGACCAGGCTACATAGTGACCCTGTCTCCAAACACCACAGACAAAGGCAATACTACAAGCATAGTGAGTGATGGACTTCAAGTCCACTTCCAGACCTCTTTTCCTCAACTGCAGGGTGGTTTTTGTTTGGCTTGGTTTGCCGGAGGGGGGCAGGGTGGGGGGTTGAGGGTTGTGTGAGTGTGTGTGTTGATGTTTTGTTTTCTTTTCTTTTCTTTTCTTTTCTCTTTTTAGAGATTGGGTTTCTCCTTGTAGCTCTGCTGTCCTGGCACTCACTGTGTAGACTAGGCTGGCCTGAACTTACAGAGTTACACCTTTGTCTGACTCTAGTGCAGAATGAAAGGCATGTGCCACCACGCACAGTTTGCAGCTTCAGTTTTCTTTCACATCTGTGAAAATGGGAACACCCGTGATTGTTTTGTGAGAGGCTTTGAGAACTAAGGAACTGAGGTATGATCTTAGCTCACTACAGGCACTTAAGGTTAGGACTCATTTCCATTGCCCACAGGGGTAGGAGTTCCGCAGAATGAGGGTGTGAGCACAAGCGGGAGGGCAGCATCTGTCAGTATGTCTGGATTGGGGCAGGACCATAGAGACTGCAGTGACATGGGATTAGACAATCCTCCAGTGTGTCTCTTAAAACATTGGGGTGGGGCCGGGCGTGGTGACTCACGCCTTTAATCCCAGCACTGGGGAGGCAGAGGCAGGCAGATTTCTGAGTTCGAGACCAGCCTGGTCTACAGAGTGAGTTCCAGGACAGCCAGGGCTACACAGAGAAACCCTGTCTTGAAAAACCAAAAAACAAAAACAAAAAACAACAAAAAAAAACAACCAACAAAAACAAAAACATTGGGGTGGGACTGGGTTTCTGGGAGAGCCTTAAAAGAA
The DNA here is from genome assembly GCF_900095145.1 of Mus pahari. NCBI lineage: Eukaryota > Metazoa > Chordata > Mammalia > Rodentia > Muridae > Mus > Mus pahari. Next base: position 70,014,366 of record NC_034590.1, read on the forward strand.
ATGACAGGGGTAAGATGAATTCTAGGATCCCTTTTGACAGAGTATGAGAAATAAACATGAGGACAGGTTGCAGTGGGGAGCTGAGTGGGGGAACCTCAAGCAAAGGCAGTGGTTAAAGGTATGCCCTGCAGAAAAAAGATAGGACTGGGGTGTGGCTCACCCTTGGGTTGCATACTGTAAGGTCTAGGGCAATAGGGTCTTGGGGGAGAGCGGAAAAGAAAGGAGGTGAGTTCTACCAGAAGAGGGGAGAAGGATTCACGCCGTCCCAAGGCATATGATAAATGCCACTAGTGAAACCTAGAAACACTCGCATGGTGAGTGGTGGGGCACAAATCTCACTGAGAAAATGCTCAGAGAACTGAGTCAACCATAAATAAAAGGAAAAAGATCCTAGGGCGTGATGATGCTCTGTGGTAGACCTGGGTCCTTTTATGGAACTAAGTGAAAGCTACTGGCATGCCATATTCACAGGAGACTCGAGATGGATGTATGCTATGCAACAACTGTGCAGGGAGAGAGGTATATATATGGGGAGCAGAGAAGAGTTCAGCCATGTGGGTGCTGCAGTGCCAGGGAATTACTGGAGGCAAGCCTCCTTCCTGCTGGCTGTTTAGCATGAATAAGGAGGCTCTGGGTTTAGAACCTAGCAATACACACGCACACACACACACACACACACACACACACATCTCCGTTGGCATGGGAGACCTCCGTTCACTGTATGGCACATCCCTGCTCCAGAAGCAGCATCTGTGGAGGGGGCCTAGTGCCAGGACCCATGATACATGCCCTTACTTCTACTACTGTCCGATGGGCAGAGATTAATCTGGAAGGTTATAAGCCTGGGGTGCAGTCTTGTCTTTATCAGTGACTCGTCAAGTGTCCTTGGTAAGTCGATAGTTGCTCATCACAAAGGAGGTGGGAAGTCAGGCATACCTGTTATAACCTGAGCACGTGGTCAGTCAGGAGGAAGAGGAAGAGGAGGAGGATGGAGATCAGGAGATCAAGGTCATTCTCAACTATGTAATGACTTGGAAGCTAGCCTGAGTTAGCTGAGACCCTGACTCAAAAAAAAAAAAAAAAAAACAGGAGGAGGGAGGGAAAAAGGAAAAGAGGGGGACAGAAAGAAAGGGGTGACGGTTCCTATCTTGACTACTTATGGATCAACTAAAGTAATATGGAAAGGGTGTTACCATTATGCAACGAGAGTAAGGTACCTTTATCTTAATGATAACAAATGGCAGGACTTTGTGGAAACGAGGCCCATTGGAAACATTCAGATCCCAAGTTCATGCGTGGACTTCAGCATTTTCCCGTGCACCTTCTCTGGGTCAAGTACTGACTGGAACACACAGAACCAGAACTTGTCCCTGCCTTTGTGGAGACTCAACCAAGTGGTCAAAGGATGGCCAGGCTGTTGTGCAGGGAAGTGTAAGGGCAGGCCAAGACTGGCCCTCCCATCCTGGCTGCCATTGCCTGCCTCTGCTGAGCTTGGAATTTACCCAAGCCCAGGAGCCCTTGGTCTGTGCCCATTGTCGGTCTTACTCAGCCAAGAGGCTCAGTGGACAGTAGATTGGCCAATAGATATGCCATTCGTCAGGGAACGATAAATGAGAAAGTCAAGATGAGGCAATATTGCTGCTGGATATGAGATGAATCTGGTTCTGTTGATCAGAGAGGAAGGGCACATATTCAGAGGTTCCAGCGTGGGTTCCAGTGGAACCCTGGTATGCCTGGAAAGGGGATGTAGATGGTAAGTTAGGGGGAAGGGTGGAGGTGGAGTTGAAAGTTGACAACAGGAGCCAAATCCAGGGAACCTTGCGGGTCAGCACAGGAATCTGGCTTCATCCTGTGCCAGTGGAAGGTTGGGAAACAGGGCCATAAAACCTAGTCCCTAATGCCAGGCGTGGAGGTACACACTTTTAATTCCAAAACTAAGGAGGCAGAAGCGGGTGGATCTCTGAGTCTGAAGCTAGGCTGATCTACAGAGAGTTCCAGGACAACCAGAGCTACACAAAGAAATCCTATCTGAAAAAACAAAGCTAGTCCCCAGTTTAGACCCTTCAGTGTGGGAACACGTACGCACGTACTAAGGGCTTCAGAGGGAGTTATCACTTGCCTTCTAGGGCTGCACTCACTGCTTAGGCCCACTGGTTCAGATTGGATCTAGATGGAAAACCAGACACACAGTTAGAACTTTAAGAGAAGGCATTGTGAGACTGGAGAGATGGCTCAGCTGACCTTTCAAAAGTATTAGCTTGGGGGGCTGGAGAGATGGCTCAGTGGTTAGGAGCACTGAGTGCTCTTCCGAAGGTTCTGAGTTCAAATCCCAGAAACCACATGGAGGTTTACAACCATAATGAGATCTGACACAGTGTACTCACATATAATAAAATAAATCTTTTTTTTTTTTAAAAAAAAAAAAACATATTAGCTGGGTTAAATTCCCAACATCTACATAACAACTTAGAACTGAGCAGAACCCCAGTCCCTTCCCAGGGGATCAGATCCACTCTTCTAGCTTCATTCAAGCATGTATATGGGGCATAGACATACATTCGGGCAAAACATCCACACACATAAAAGTAAAATAAAGAAGAGAGAACACTGACATGGGATTTCTCCTCTGTAGAACAGTGGGTGTTGGGGCTCATCGTTGGTATTAACTTCCAGTTTTCTCTCCACACATCTAAGCACCCTTAGAATTTTGTGATAGCTTGTCTGTTCTTCAAAGGGACAAACAGGTCAGCTATAATATGTGTTCTGGACCTGCGTCACCTCTCCTTCATTGCTATACATCCCAGCTCAAGAAAACTTTGAGCAACCAGATATGGTTAGAGACACATCCAGGAAGGGCTTGACCAGGGTAAGTGTTACTAAGTCAGCAGCCTGAATACTCCATACAATCACCAGTGCCAAGCTGCTATTAGATTTTGGTTTTTGTTTTCACAGGACAGGATTTCTCTGTGTAACAGCTCTGGCTGTTCTGCTTGCTATGTAGACCAGGCTAGACTCAAACTCATAGAGATCCAACTACCTCTCCCCGAGTACTGGGATTAAAGGTATGTGCCACCACTGCCTGGCAGGTTGCTATTAGAAACTATGTACATGGGGGCTGGTGAGATGGCTCAGTGGATAAGAGCACCCGACTGCTCTTCCGAAGGTCCCGAGTTCAAATCCCAGCAACCACATGGTGGCTCATAACCATCCGTAACAAGATCTGACTCCCTCTTCTGGAGTGTCTGAAGACAGCAACAGTGTACTTACATATAATAAATAATAAATCTTTAAAAAAAAAAAAAGAAACTATGTACATAGCCTGGTGTTTCTGTGGACCTGTGTACAGACTGGATGGGCCTCCATCACATCTACAAGGGGAATAAATGGGGGTTCAAAGGCATAGAGGATGCCTGCCTTAGAAGCACAGGCAGAAAATAAAGCATTTACCAAGCCCCTATCCAACCTCAAAAACACTGCAAGAGTGATTATCACCCCACTCTGCAGTTGAGGTGCAGAGACCTAAAGAGAAACACCTAGGGTCTCACAGTTCATGTACACAGGCAGGATCTCCCTAATTAGACATCTGAACTGCTTCCGCTTTTACTTCTGGGCCTGAGTATTTCAGTTGACCGGTGCTCAACCTGTGGGAAAGCTGGATTTACATCTCAACCTCTCTAGCCTGCAACCCACATGCCTTCCTTGCTGCCTCATCCCCGCTGGCTGCAGGAGGATCCACCTTGAACACAGTGCTCTTGAGCGAAAGGGGATTCTCACCATCATTCCCCCCAGGTAAGCCCCTTCCAGGACCCCCGTGAGATTATTCCTATCTTGTCATTGAAAAGACTGAGTAAATCTCAGGGAGCTGACGGATAGCAGGGGTCGGGTAGGATTTAAACCAGTCACGCTCATAGCTAGGGCCTTTGAGGTTCAACTCAGGACGGGCTCACCTCACTTGCAGAGAGAAGGAGGGCAGAGGTTTGGGCAAGGGAAAGGCAGCCTGGCACGGCTCACTGGCTCGGAACTCATCATCTTCTCTAGGCAGGAATTTGCCAGCTGGAGCTGCTATGTGGCAGGGCTGCACCCTCTCCGGCTTCCTCCTGTTTCTAAGCCCTTCCAGACATCCCTACATGCCACTTAGTCATTGGGGGCCAGAGAGGGTGCAGTCTTAATTCCCAGCCTATAGAATATGGACTTTGTCCCCAGAGCAATGGGGAGGCCTGGAGGATTTTTTAGCAGAAGTGAGACATGCTCGTTTTTAATGTTCTGGAGAATCACGAACAAGAACACCTTTACCCTCCACCTTTCTGGCACTGTTCCTGATCACTTCTACCTTAAATTAGATTCCCTACATGGAACGGCCCTCACAAATTGGGTAATTTGAGGAAAGCTAATAACAAAGACTGTTTTCAAAGATGTGGGCACGAATATGGGAGACTTTCTCCAAAACTATTGACATTTAAGGCCCATGGACAGAAGAGCCAATGGGAGAAGGCTCTACAGAGAGGTGGTGAGGGGAAACGGCTGCCCAATAGGAGCTGTGGGCAAAGACAACCCATGGTAACCTGGCAGGGTTATTCTCTGCCCTTCCCTTCTTCCCCCAAGGCTAATGGCAGAACAACTTGCCATCCAGGCAGTGATGCTGAACACCCAAGAGTGCAGAATAGACAAAAGTGGAGGCTCGGGCTGAGAGCGAATGGAGGCATGAAGCACATGGCCCTAGAAGACTCTGTCCCCTCTCTGTGCCCAATCGGATCCCAAGCTTCTGTCCTTCATGGGCCTGTAACAGCCAGTGCCTACACATTTGTCTTTCTCCATGTGACACAGGAGGGTCACAGACCTCTCCGCGTGCCAGTGTCCAACTCTGGGACTGGTGTGTGCACAAAAGGGACTTGGGTGATGAGTGGGAGGAGTGGAGGGACAGAGGAGTGAAGGATGGTGACACAGTGGGAACAAAATGAAGGGCATGCAGAGTCAAGAAGGGTGTTTTGAAAGATGCCAAGGCTTGGGATCTTCAAGACTCAGTGACATGAGTAGAGACCAGAGGAAGGAGAAAGGCTGTGTCGAGGACACTCTGGGTTTCAGCCTGGAGCCAAGAGCATGCCTGCAGTGAGACCATCCCTTAGGGGCTCAGAAGTGGCCTGTGCTCCTCTCTTGTCTGGCAGGTTTGATGGACATCAGAGCTGATCCCCTTGGGAGCCTGCTGTCAGAGTAGCCCCAGGCCCCTTTTGGAGTGTTCTGTTGCAATAGGTACAGAGAGCCCCCTTGCATCATCCTGTCTGCAACGTTCTTACTCAACCCATCCAAGGCCTTTCCCCCACGGGGAAGGGGGTAGAAGGCTTACACGCTTTACTGAGACTTCACGACGCGTCCAGTTTTCATCTGCCCTTTCTAGCTGGCCCACCTTTCCTGAGACCCCCTGGTCCAGTGCTCTCCCAGAGCTTTGATCCTTGAGAAGCTACTGTTGAGACCTAGCTCTTCTTTTACTGTTGCGTATCTGAACTCAGACTGCCCTTGACTCCCAATAATCCTCCTGCCTCACTCTCCCACATTCTGGGATCACAGGCATCAGCCACAGACTTGTTTCTGGTTTCTTTGAGATAGGGTCTCACGATGTAGCTCAGGCTGCCCATGCTGAAGTGAAAACCCCTATGGTAAAGACAGTAGGTGCTGCACCAGGGACATGCTAAAGGTGGATAGTGGGGCCTGTGGGTCACACAAGACAGAATACACTAATTCTAACGCACTTGGTTCCTCTTAGACCCATAGGACCAGGTAGGTTCTCAGGACAGGGCCATCAGCTTATTTATGGTAGTTCTGAGTATTGCCTAATTAAAGCATTTCTAATGTACACACACCCAGACCTTCACAGAGGTCCCAAACATCAACAAAGGCCCTGACCTTGCCATGGGTTCGTTCTTGTTGCTGTTCATGCCTTAGTTTTTCTAGGCTCCATTCACTGGAAGGAAGTACAGTGGCCCCTGCTCCTGGAGCTGTAATAAGGAGTGAAGTTATAAACACAGTGCCTAGTACAGGGCCTGGGGCACAGTTCTTGACTGCCATCCAAAGAAGGACCAGAGCTGAAGCCTGACTGAGTAGGAAAGGCTTCCCGACTGCAGATGCAGCAATGTGTTCAAAAGGGTTTTATTTAAACGTGACAGGAATAGAAATGGGGACAATGTCCAGAGAAGCCACTATAACTGGAGAAGACCAGAAATGGCAGAAATGCTACCCTCAGCCGAAGAGAGGACTACCACTCAGTAGGACGACCGTTACACAGTAGGAGAGAACCACTGCTCACAAAGGAGAACACTGTGAGGGGGACCTGGAAGGAGCAGACGCAACAACAGCAGCCTTAGTCAGGAGGAAACGGAACTCCGAAACAGCCTCGGATTTCTTTCCCAAGCAGAGCCTCCTCTAGTAAGTCCTGGACCACCCAGTGTCACACAGAGATGGGTAAGATTCACCCTGCTTGCAACCTAGGCAAGCACCTCTGCACGCAGATGTCATAAGCAGAGAGAGGAAGTTAGAAATGCTCGTAAAAGGGAGGGAGGGTGGCCTTGGGCAACCGATATTTCCTGGAGGAAGGACAAATTGAGTCAGTCTCAGTGTGCCCAGAATTACTGTTGCACTGTACCTGAATCCCAACCTTTAGGTACGTTACAGACATCCTTAAATTGACTGGGAGATGCCTCAGCTGATAAAGTACTTGCCAGGCTAGCACGAAGACCCAGTGCCCACATAAAAAGCCAGCAATGGTGGTGCATGCTTATAATAATCCCCAGCGCTGTGAAGGCAGAGGCAGGAGGACCCCTGGAGCTGTGGCCAATGGCTTAGTCAAATCATGAGCTCTAGACCATCTACCCATATCACTGAGTTGCCAAGTAACAACAACAATAAGGTGGAGAGCAGTTGAAGATGACAACTTCTAGCCTTTACACGCGCACACACACACACACACACACACACACACACACACATTCCACACACTCCATCAGATGCCTGGGCCACTCCTACAGTTTCTGATTGTGTAGCTCTGGATTGAGAGCCCATAATGTGCATTTCTACCAAGTCCTCAGGAATTGCTGATGGTGGCTTGCAGTTCACCCTGTGTGAACAAATCCCCCCTGAACTGTGCTGGTGAGAGGCCACAGTGGAGTGTGGGCTTGCGCTGTGACATTGCTCAAGTGGGCCTGGATATAGATCTTGTGTTTAGCGTGTCCTGAGATCCATTCCTAGCGCTACAAACTAAATAAGTGTTATGGTCTGCCATGAATCTTGCCTCCAGAAATCTTGCAGGGAGGGGGTATCCATCTGCAGAAGTGCTGAGAGCCTGAGGTGCTGCCCAAAGGAAGTATGACAGGTAAGATTCCTGCGCCCAACACAAGACCTGACAGAAGGTGGACACCACAGACACTTGTTGCATTATTTAAGGATGAAGGATGAGTCATCGCTAATTGTCCCCTCCGACTTCAGCAATCATGTACACTCAGTGGACATGGACCACACAGTTTTAAATCTATCTATCACTACCACGTTCTTTGCCAAGTTCTGCGTGTGAACTAGAGAAGAAACAGGCTCCATTTCTGCCCTCCTGGAGCTTCAAGGTCAAATAGGTGTGTAATCTTCATTGGAGTTTTCTGTGAAGAATCCTTTAGGGAAGATGCTAATGACTGAGAGAAATTTAGATCTAACCTTGAGCTGAGCACTAATGTCTAGCATGTTCTGTGACCATCCTGACAGCTTTGAAGGTGTGAGTTCATGACAACCTTAAAGCAGAGTTGAGGACACCGAGTCCCAGAAAGGAGGTGACCAGGTAGAGGAGGAGCCGGGTCTCAAGCCCTGGATAGCCCAAAGCTAAGGCAATGCTTGGGAGCTTGTGGGCAGGGGTGAGGAGGGTAAAGGAAGGGGTAGAGGGAAGGATTCGGGGATTTTTACAACACTGCCATTGGGCAATCCCCAGAATTAAGTCTGCCACTACAGCTGTCATTTCTTGTGTACCTGACATTGAGAAATAGATTCAGACCCGAGATAAACTCAGGGGAATTTGAACTCAGTTAGCTAGCCCAGTTTGTTCTCGGGTAGGTTCACCTCACCCGGCTTGGGACCAGAGGTTTCTTGTCCACACTGTAGCCCTCTCCCTTCCTCTTACCTGGCCTCAAACTCACTATTATACAATGAGCAGTTGTGGAAGAAATGGCCTGGCTTCTTCTGAGGCCCTCCACTAAGACCTTACTCTTATATAACAAGTATACTGCCACACGGACCCTTGTAATAGTTACTTGCTATGCTTTTATTCTGTAGTAGCTGTGATAATAATTCTTCTATTCTTCTATTCTTTCTTTTTAGAGAGAGAGAGAGAGAGAGAGAGAGAGAGAGAGAGAGAGAGAGA
>NC_034590.1:70022819-70024962 GCF_900095145.1 Mus pahari
ATTTCAGGTTACAGTTCCTCATCACAAGGAAATCAAGATCAAGGTGGGGACTCAGCGCAGCTAGTCATGTATGCATTGAGAGCAGAGGTAACAATGTAACATCTTTAGCTCTCTTTTAGCTCTTTCAGAATGCCGGGGAAACAACTCTTTGGTTAGTGTGCTGTCACTAGTAGACTTTCTGGAACCAGTCTAGAGGGAATTTGAAGGAGGAATGCACAATCGGCTTTATTACCCAGCTGTATGAATCTTAGAGTGGTGCATTTTTAAGTGGAGGTGTAGCAGAAAGAAAGCTTGAGTCTTTGTTTGATTATGGCTTTCAGCATACGCAGGTGGGTCCATCACTAATGAAGTCACATAAGGAGGTAACTGCCATGTGGAAAGGCCAGCATTCAGACTGGATCAGAGACAGGAGCACACATATTGAGAAAAGAGCCTCGTCACCGGTGGCAGAGAGGTTAAGCATATCTTTAATACTCTAGATCAGGTTTTCTTATGTCGTAAGTTATTAGTTTCTCAATGTAACTGAAGTAACTCAAATGTCATTAGATACCAATAACTACCCACCCCGCAGACTCCACAGTGTTGCCTCTGGATCGGGTCTCTTTTATTGGCACAAAAGATCCAATATGTTATGTTAGCTCAAATCTTAATGTGAAAACCTTAATTTGATTTCTGGCTTAATTCTGTTGGAAAGCAATAGCTTTTTTTTTTTTTTTTTTTTTTTTTTTTTGTTGTTGTTGTTGTTGTTGTTTTTTCGAGACGGGGTTTCTCTATAGCCCTGGCTGTCGTATTAACCCGGTCTATTATTTTTTTTTTTTTTTTTTTTTTTTTTTCAGTCCTCACACTGATGGTCTGTGCGTCTCTACTTCTTTTTTCCTTGGCCAATCTCATTTTCTCAACCTGTTTTCCAGTTCAGTCACCTCTCTCTCTATCTCAATGCCTTCCTTCTGCTTAGCTTGGCTACAGTGTGCTCTCTCCTCAGCTTATTGAGTCCAAAGCCTTTCTTGGTTTCTTCTTGTTACTGTTGCTTTGTTTGCTTGTTTGTTTTTTGTGGTGGGAGTGTATGTGGTGATTTTTTTCCTTTGTTTTGTTTTTTCTGTTTGTTTGGTTTTTTTCTGAGACAGGGTTTCTCTGTATAGCCCTGGCTGTCCTGGAACTCACTCTGTAGACCAGGCTGGCCTTGAACTCAGAAATCCACCTGTCTCTGCCTCCCAAGTGCTGGGATTAAAGGCTGTGATTTTGTTTTTTGAGACAGAGTCTCACTATACAGCCCTGGCCGTCCTAACCTTTACTCTCTAGGCCATGCTGACCTCAAACTCACAGAGATCCATCTGCCTCTGCCTTCCAAGGGCTGGGGTTAATGTAAGCATTTAATCCTCTCTAAAAACTGCTCTAGGTGTACCCCAGAGGATTTGATATGTTATGTTTACATTTTCACACGACTAAAACTGTTTAAGTTTTCCCTGTGGAGTTCCTCCCCTGAGTTTGTTTATTCATAACTGTGTTGTTTCTGAGCATCAGGGAGGGAAGTCAGCTTCACCTCTGCTAGCTTCATCCTGATTTTGTTGTAAGTCATAATTTGTATGACTTACAATTTGATTGACTGATTGCTTGATAGATCTTTAAAAGAAATCTGCCTGTCAAACTCCATCTCCAACTGCTGGTCTGGCATCTGGGAGGCAGAGCCCAATCCACCACTTCTCTTACTCTTATATGATTTCCCTATATAAAATTTGAGAACCTTTTACACCTTCTTTTGGATTACTTTAGTGTTGTGTTTACCTCCTTAAAACGTTTAAAGCTAGTCTGGTGTTGCAGGTCCTTGGGGGACTAAGTCTGAAATATCATAAGTTACAAGTCTGTGGGTTACAGAGAGGGTTTAGGGATGGCTTGGGTAACATAGTGTGACCCTGTTGGAAAAAAAAAAAGTAATTTAAGTGGGGATATTGTCTTAGTCAGGGTTTCTATTCCTGCACAAACATCATGACCAAGAAGCAGTTGGGAAGGAAAGGGTTTATTCAGCTTACATTTCCACATTGCTGTTCATCACTGAAGAAGTCAGGACTGGAACTCAAGCAGGTTAGGGAGCAGGAACTGATGCAGAGGCCATGGAGGGATGTTCTTTACTGGCTTGCTTCCCATG
>NC_034590.1:70025083-70034254 GCF_900095145.1 Mus pahari
GGTGGAGAGCTTTCCTTATTTGCATAATGTTCTAGGTTTAATCCCCAGCACTGACAAGAGAGTTATTTAATCTGGGGTTTATAGCACATACCTTAAGCCTATTAGTCTATCTTTGAGTAACATTGTAGGAAAATATTTTCCCATTTCCTCCTTCCTCTCCTTTGTACTACATTCTTTCTCGAGTAACTCTACAGATGTTATAAACACTCCAATATGTCACTATTGCCTTTAGTGTAGAAGTTGGCTTTGTTTTAATGCTAGAAATTGGATCTAATGCTTCACACATCCTTAGTAAGGGCTGTGCCACTGAGCTACATCCAGAGTCCCAGTTGTATCTTAAGGTGATTTAAAATGAAAACAGTTATTTACTCTTCTTTCTGCTGCTGTAACAGAACATCTGGAGCCGGATAATTTATTACAAAAAGAGGGTTGTTGCGTTAATGATTCCAGATTCTGAGAAGTCCAAGATTAAGTAGCCACAGTGAGTGAGGACTACACACTGTCTAAACTCATGTCATGGACCAAAAGTGTAAGCAAGTGTGATCTAAAGACATAGCAAATGCCCCCAAACAAGCATTCCACCCACGAGGGCTCCACATCCATGACCCAGACACATCCCAACATTGCTGCATTGAGAAATTACAGTTCCAACTTGAATTTGGGTGGTGGAAGACCCCTGAGCAATAGCAATGGTCTTTTTGTTTTATTTTGGAGTTGGCAGCAATCTTCATTTCTTTGTGTAAATCTAGATTTCCATCTAGGGGTCATATATATGTAGCCATGCTTAATCTTTATCTTTCAAAATGGCTCAAACCCTTCTTTAGCCATCCTTTCGGAATGATCTTTTCACCAAGGTAGAACTGTGAGACCTTCAGTATCCAGAGTCACTCAGTTGTACTCTGGCTTGCAAACAAGTGGCAAGAGCCTGATGTCAATATTGTCTTTGTTCTTTTGTATGTAACTTTCCCCGGTGATCATCTTTAACCTGTAGTTTTTATTTTGTTTTTGTCTTTGGCAGTTGGACTATATATCTAGGCACATGTGTGTGTGTTGTATTTATTCCCTTGGAAGTTTTCCCAGAATTCTTGGGTCTGTGATTTGTTATCTCTCATTGCATTTGGAAAATTCTCAGCCATCATCTCTTTGAATGTGTTCTCTGTTTTCTTCTCTTCCCTCCTGGGGCTCCCCCTGAGTGAATATGTGGACTGTTTGCTATTGTCCCACAGCTCTTAGTTATATCTTCTCTTTCCCCCTTTTCTCTTTGTCTTTGGATGTGACTATTCCTGTAGTGAGTGTTCACTTTCTTTCCTCAGCCGTTTTCAATTTACTGGCAAATGCCTTTTCTTTTTTGCTTTTTAACACTTATTTATTTACTTATATGTGCATATATGGGAGCAGCTGTGCGGAGACCAAGGGAAAACTTTCAAAAGTTGTCTCTGTCTCATCACCATGTGGGTCCTAGGAATTCAACCTAGGTCACCTTGTTCATCTCCTTCCCAAACTAAGCCATCTGGTCAACCTACTTCTTCAGCATATTACTTACTTCTAGTATTTCATTTAGCTACTTGTATAAGTAGATTTCATATCTGTTAATTCCTCATCACCTCACACAGGACATTGATGGTTTCCACTGGAACCACTCATTTTAACCAGAGTTAAGTCTCTACTTTCAAGCTCTGTCACCCTCCATTCCCACTCCTCTGACCATCTGGTTTTGCTGTGTGCTTTATTTCTTGATAGTAGAAGATTCCCCCCCCCCTCTTATTTTTGATCAAATATCAAACATCACACACATGGAATAGGAGGTAAAACTGAGGCGAGCAGGATTTATGACTGGAAACAGGCGCCATTGCCTTTCTCTCAAGCAGGTAACATGGGCTGCAGTCATCACTCAGCTCTGGACTGAGTAGGGGATTATTGCTGCCTCGTTGCAACATTTTCCAGTGGTTGGCAGCTGTCTCCTTATGCTGAGGATGGCCTCAGGGGATGCATCTCCATCTCTCCCCAACCCCACTTTGTAGTGATGGTACTGAGCTATAACTCACACATCACGCATTTCACTGTTAAAATCAAATAGCTCAACGGATTTTTTTGGTATGTCACAGAATCACACAATCATCACAGTCTACTTTTAGAACATTTCATCACAGGGAAGAAAACCCCAAATCCTGCATTTGCCAGGAACTTAAGGGAAAGAAAAATTGCAGAAGAGTTTCTGTTTGGGGATTTTACAGTTCTGGAGGTAGAACCTCATTGCTAGCGCAGCATAGAGTGCTCACGCCACTCCAAATGCTTATGGTGGTAAATGTGCTGTTACATCCATTGTACCATAAATGATTTTGAAAACTTGAGCCAAGTGTGAGGGAAGGGAGGGAGGGAGGGAAGGAGGGAGGAGGGAGAGAGAGAGAGAGAGAGAGAGAGAGAGAGAGAGAGAGAGAGAGAGAATGTATCCACCATTCTCTCTCCCTCATCCTGTCCAGTTCTAAACCAGATGTGCTATAATCCCCACTCTGAGTATTTTNTTGTTCTGCACATTTCATGACAGTTGAATGGCGTGCTCTTTTGTGCCTCTCTCGTGCAGCAAGCTTCATGGTCCATCAAGTCGAATCATGAATGGCACCACACTTCTTTTCATGATCATGGTATTTGGTTGTATGGGTCCTGCATCTGTTTAGCTGTCCATCAGATTTCTGTCTACCTCTAGGCTACAATGAAAAATGCCACTATGAACACTTGTGCATAAAATTTTAAGTGAACACAGGCTCAGTTTTCTTGGTGTGTATGCACTGTGTAGCAACTTCCAACTGAAACAGTCCAGCCTGGAGGAAGACTCCTTAAGACTCAGGAAGAAGACAACTCACAAGTCTCAGGAAGGCCCTAAAACCTTCTAGATTCACAAGACCACTTCATCCCCTGAGTCTACATTAGTAGGGAACACTACTTGGGAAAAAGCTCATCAACCTGTCCAGATACCTGCACATTGCCCAGAGATCCAGGATTGAGCCTAAGGCTTCACACATGCTAAGTAAGCACTCTGTCACTGAACTACACCCAAGATAAAACTGAAAACACTTTAGTTTTAAATTTTGAAACAGGCTCTCACTAAGCTGGTCAGCCTGGCCTTGAGCTTCCAGTTAAACCTCCTCCTGCTTAAACCTCCTGAGTAACTTATGGATGGCAGGCCTAGGTCCCTAGACTGGCTGAGAGAAGTAGTGTTTTCATGTCTTGTTTTTAAAATAAAGATGTATTGATTTTTATTTTGTGTATATGAGTATTTTGCTTCCATGTATGTCTGTACACTGTACGCGTGCCTGGTGCCCATGGAGACCAGAAGAAGGTGTCAGATCCTTTGGAATTAGAGTTACAAATGGTTGTAAACCACCAGTTAAGTACTGTAAATACAACTCTGGTCCTCTGGAAGAGCCACCAGTACTCTTAATGACTGAGCCATCTCTGCAGAGCCATGTTTAGACACCCCTGACAATAGTTATTATCTGGCTTTTTGATTGGATGCATGCAGTTGGTGAGAGTACTGTCTAATTGTGGTTTTGATTTGTATTTCCCGTGTGTCTCAGAGTGTTTTGTTCTGATTTTTGTGTGTGATTATTGGCCATTTGTTCATCTTCTTTAGAAAAAAATTCTTTTCAAAGTCTTTGTTCGTTTGTTGTTTGTTTGTTTGAGGCGGGACCTCATTATGTAACTCTGACTGACCAGAGACTCACTATGTAGACCAGGCTGGCCTTACCCTCACTGCCTCCTAGTTCTGGGATTACACCACACCCCACCTAGGCCATTTTTAATTAACTATTGTATTTGATTGAATATCCTTTGGTTATTGATCTGTAAGAGTTCTTTGTAATTTTTTTGTCTGTTCATTTGTTTTTTCGAGACAGGGTTTCTCTGTGTAGCCCTGGCTGTTCTGGAACTCACTCTGTAGACCAGGCTGGCCTTGAACTCAGAAATCTGCCTGCCTCTGCCTCCCAAGTGCCAGGCATGCGCCACCACTGCCTGGTTGAATTCTTCATAATTTAATATCAGCCCTTTAGTACACAAGAGAACTACTTAAGGGAAGAATAGTACATTTTCATCTCAGCCCACAGTAAGCTTCCTCCACTGCTGCGGGCTTGTGGGGAGGTAGACCATCAGGGTGGAAAGAGCATGCACTATGGGAACTTGCTTTTTTATTTTTTTCCCCATGGTGGCTAGGAAGCAGCGAACAATCAGGAAAGGACCAGGGCCAAGTTACACCTTCCGAAAGCTAACCCCTTCCTCAAACCAGGCCCTCCCTCCCACTATCCCACTTATTAGCAGCCCTTTTGAGATTTCCTGGGACGGTGGAGGTAACTCAGTTGGTAGAGTGCTTGTCTAGCATGCACAGGACCCTGGGTTTGATCCCCCGCACCACATAATCTGAGCATATTGGCATGCACCTAGAATCACCACACTTAAAGGCGGCTACATGAGACTGCCTCAAACAAACAAAAAAGCCAATCATCGAATTAAATCATTGTGTCAAAGTTTCCATGTCAGCTGTTCTCTGGCATTGTCCTCTCAGGCCCACTTACGGTTCTGCTTGGCCAGTTCCTAAACACCTCAACCCGAGAAACTGTCAGTCCAACGGAACCATTGTAATCTCCCCCCTGACTTGCCCAGCAATGACTTACAGGCCAAAAAGCAGGTAGCTTTGATGCAGTCTTGCTCAGGGCGCACCCCATTCGAAGGTTTCCATAAATATGCTACTGCAGGCAGCATCCCTCCACAGTTCTGCCCTATTCAGTGTAAACTGCTGTAGGTGTGCTCATCTGTGATAGAGTCACCATGCACACAGTGGGTCAAGCTTGGGCAGGCCCAACTTCATCTACCTCGGTCTTGAAAGTGGAGCTTTCTTAAAGACTAGATCAAATTTAACAGCCTATTTGAGCATTAAAAGACTCATCAATTGAGCAGTGCTCACAACTGGAAGAGGCCTAGAAAACCCAGTGGGGACAGCTCAACAGCAAGCTTTTGTGGACTGAACGAAGAGAAATAATATTACCAGAAATTAAGATCAACTACAGATTTGCCCTTTGGGAAGGAGGCTGGGCCACAGAAAGTCCCCAGGTAGATGTTCCTTGGCAGTTTCTATCGCTTATATCAACTAGATTTTGTTGTTTTCATTACATGGGAACTCAGGGCCTGAAACCCTGTGTGCCTAACCCTCCACCCCCAGATGGATATTTCACAAGCTTGCTCTGTGCTCCTGGAACCTCTCCCCATGGCAGTCACCTGCTGCCTTGGATCCAGAGTTGGCCTTCGGTGGAAGAGAGTTCTCACTCCTCCATAGTGGTGCCCTCCCCCCTGCTTGGTATCAGCAAAGAAGATCATAGGATGGAGATCTCCTGGCCCTCCCCAGACAGGCTTCTGTGTCTACCGCTCCTACAAGGGGCTCTTAGGACCACCAAGTAATTGTGTTCTGGGAGCTGTTTCAAGTCTTCCCCAGAGGCAGTGTGGTGCTGCCTGGGCCCTGGGAACAGGGTGACCTTCTATTGTCTTTCTAAGGCCTTCTAGCAGACTTTTGCTTTGCAAAGTGGTGGGCCAGAGAAGGGGGAAGAGTCCCTGACTATGAAAAACAGCATAGCACCCCTGGGTCCTCCTGTGTCTGCTTGCAGTTAGAATTCTGGAAATGAGCTTGTAAATCTAAACCCTGCTTTCCCCCCTCTGGACACCAGAACTTTATGCGTAAGCAAAGATGTCTTCAGATCACTTCTTAGGAGTTTGCACAAAGGCTGTCTCCTATTGTATACCCATGAAGGACACTCGGTGACACATGGGAAGCCCCAGAGGACTTGTCACATGCACTCGAAGCAGAAGTCTAAACTTTGTAGAAAGAGATTAATGTCCCTTCAAATTCAAGGCTAGCCTGGATTCCAGAGTGAGTTCAAGCCAGGCTGGACAGCTTAGTGAGATCCTGTCTCCAAAAGTCAGAAGCCTGGGGCTACAGCTCAGCGGAAGAATGCTTGTCTAGTGTGCACTGGGTTCTAGTTCCTGTCCCTAGTGCCAGAGTGAAAGAGAAGGTGAACTGGGAGAGAAAAGAAAGAAGGGGAAGAGAGAAGAAAAGGACAGTGCCCCTGTAGGACCTAGGACCATCCTAACTACAGAGTGGTGAGGGCTGGGGGTGCTGGGCTCAGGCATCCCACTGGCATGACTCGGTCACCCCCTCAGCCTCCTGAGATGTGGGGTGAAGCTCCACAGAGGAGCACACAGAACAAGATCCAGAGTTAGGCGGCCTGGTGCAAACTGCAGCCTCCCCATACTTTGTAGTGAGGTCCTAACCTGGGCAAGTGACCTCCCCTTTCCGTGTCTTGGTTATTTCTCTTTCCAGAGCGTCTATCCAACTTCAAAGAGATGGTGTGAGATTAAACAGAACCGTTTAATACTCAAAAACAAAGCCTTGGCAAGTAACCATTAATGGTCCCCGCTTCAGCAGTCTCAGTGGTCACGGTAGCAAAGGCAGCCCATCTGTCCCTGCCCCCACCACACACAAATAGGTGGATGGCCTCCAGCACTAACTGCTAGAGACCCTATGGGTTTTGCTTTATTTGTTGAGGATCTGGTAGGCTCAGGTAATTAAGTGACTCACTTGGGAAGAGGAAGGTAGGTCTGTTTGCTTTGTGACCTCTGGCCCAGTCCCTGGCTGCTTCTGGATAATCCTGTCTGCCTGTACTGTGGAGGTGAGACAGCAAGCGGTCTGGGACGGTTTGACTCTGTGTTAAGGAGCAAGGGGGTCAGGGTGAGGGTAAATAAAGGACCACTTAGGAACAGTCACAGAGATGACTGACTATTTAAAGGACAACTCACACAAATTACCATCCACAAAATGTGGACAAGCAGAGTCCCAGGGCTCCCGGCTTGAAGCTTAGCCATTCTATCTGGTCTAGCTGGGACCAGGGTGTGTGAGGCATGTGAATAGGGTGCTGTTGATTCCAATTTACAATAGAGGGAGGGGAAGAAATTAAAGAAAGGTCACAGAACTCCTATAGAGCTGGACCTAGCTAGTATCTGAGCTCCCAAAGACATCCAGAGAATTTGGTACCTGATCCACAGATCTCCATAGCACCTGTTCATTTCTTGGGTGGGAGCTAGCTCAGCAGAGAGGCACAGGGATGGGGCCCCATCACTCTGACACCAGTCAGAAAAACTCCAGGAAGAGGAGGAAAGGGGATCTTATGTTGCTACTTCCTGGTTCTGTAAGCCTGATGGGGAAGCAGAGGAGGTTTGTTGAATGACTAAATGAGAAAATTTATCTTCCATATACATTTTTTAAAGCTCATTGAATCTTAATCTTTACAGCTTGTGATAACCTGTGAGTCTCCTCTGCTTTCTAGGTTGGGCACCAGGCACATTGGAAATGATCAATAAATATTCCTTTCCTTTCCTTTCCTTTCCTTTCCTTTTCTTTTCTTTTCTTTCCTTTCCTTTCCTTTCCTTTCCTTTCCTTTCCTTTCCTTTCCTTTCCTTTCCTTTCCTTTCCTTTCCTTTCCTTTCCTTTCCTTTCCTTTCCTTCCCTTTCCTTCCCTTTCCTTTGTTTAATTGTTTATTTGGGGTTATTGTTGCTTGTTTGTTTGTTTGTTTGTTTGTTTGAGACAGGCTCTCACTATGTAGCTCTGGCTGTCCTGGATGGAGCTCACTATGCAGATCAGGTTGACCTTGAACACCACTTTCGGTGGTGGCTCAGTGGTTAGGAGCACCCACTGCTCTTCCAGAGGACCTGAGTTTGAGTCCCACCACCCACACAGCAGCTAACAACTGTCTTCAGTTCCAGTTCCAGGGGATTCGACGCCTTCTGAGCTGCTTAGACACAAATCAAGCATGTGGACCACATACATACACATACACGCAAGCAAACATGAGTGTATACATAAAATAAAATTTTGGAGGAGAAAAAGGAACAAAGGTATCAGAGGGAATGGAAAGCTAGGGTTTGGGCTTTGTGTGAGAGCAAAGGTCCTGGAGGTGCTGTGGAATGCGTACTTGAACAACAGCAAGACTTATGTTACCTGTGTTGCTGTAATTAAAAGATGAAAAGGTGGGCCGGTGAGATAGTTCAGTGGATAGAGGAGCTTGCTGCCAAGCCCAAACCTGAATTCACATGGTGGAAAGAGAGCTGATGTGCTCTGATCTCCAAATGCCAACCTTGGCATGCAATTCTCCCCCGCCCCATTCTCTCCACACTATATGTTATAAATAACTACAATAAAAATTGAAAAGGGGTCTTACCAAAATAAATACATCTCTAACTTGAAGAAACAACAGTGTCAAGATGAGGGCTGTCAGGGAAGTAGGACAAAGGTGACGCCTGCATGACTTTTGTTCTCCTCAGGCAATAGAACAAAACGGGGTTGGGCTATGACAATCAGTGGACCCTGCAGATACTGAGACATGCCCACCCCAACCTGGGTGAGCTGGCCTGCCCTGTGCCCAGCCCTGTGCCTGAAGCCCATAAGGAAGACATGAGAGGTGGCACAGCTGGGCGAGGAAGGTAAAACCCTTTAGAACTGTTTCCACCAGTATGTCCTTTATGCAGCGTCCTCTGGCTGTCACAAAGCCTGGGAGCTCTTAAGTCAGCGAGGCCACAGGACAGATTCAGTTATACAACCTTGGTACATAACAAGAACAAAAATAGCCACCAGATTTCAAAGCTCACGGTGTGCCAGGGGCCTGCCAAATGCTCTCTGTGTGCTGTATCCCACCTTGAACCTCACCAGGACCTGTGAGGTCACTCCTGTGATGGTCGTCCTTGACAGATGGGGGAACCAAGTCACAGGCTGGGTAAGTAGCTGGTTCAATTATTAGAAGATGTGGAACTGAGGCTTGAATCTGTGGTTTTGAGACAGGGTCACCTGTAGTCCAGGATGACCTTGATCTTCTGATCTGCTTCTGTCTCAGAAGCTCTGGGAGAAAATACATGAACCACCATGCTAGGCTGTGGGTGCAGGAGATCCAACCTAAGGCTCCAGGCATGACAGCCAAGCCCTCTACCACACCCCCAGCCTGAGGCTTGAATCTCTGCGCTCTGTTTTGTTTTGTTTTTTTTCCGAGACAGGGTTTCTCTGTATAGCACTGGCTGTCCTGGAACTCACTTTGTAGACCAGGCTGGCCTCGAACTCAGAAATCTGCCTGCCTCTGCCTCCC
>NC_034590.1:70034929-70042082 GCF_900095145.1 Mus pahari
TCCAGGCGTCCTAACTGCTAAACCATCTGCTAGCACCTGACCCTAAAGGTCCTTCCTTCCTTCCTTCCTTCCTTCCTTCCTTCCTTCCTTCCTTCTTTCCTTCTTTCCTTCTTTCCTTCTTTCCTTCCTTCCTTCCTTCCTTCCTTCTTTCTTTCAGGGGTATGGCAGGTGGGGGAGATTCTAGACAGAGTTTCTTTCTATAGCCCTGGCTACCCTGGAACTCACTTTGTAGACCGGGCTGGCCTTGAACTCAGAGATCTGCCTGCTTCTACCTCACGAGTGCTGGAATTTAAAGGCGTGCACCACCACACTTGACTTGGGTTTTTGAGACAGAGTTTCTCTGTGTAGACCGGATGACCTGGAAATTGCTTGGTAAAGTAGGATGGCTTCAAAATCAGAGAGCCACTTGTTTCTGCCTCCCAAGTTGCCAGAATAAAAGACATGAACCATCATGCCTAGTTAAGGGGACCAACCCAGGACTGGGGGGACCCCAGCTGGATCAGGAACTTTCCAAACCTAGAGCTTTTTAAAGTCATGGCCAAGAGGGCTTCAGCCTTGCCAGGGAGTTAAAGCATGTAGCAGCAAGGGAGCGTCTCTAAATTCCCACACAGTGTTTGCACCTTAGTACCCTCTTTGTACAGCAGGCTGTGGGATCCTGGGTAATAGTTCTAGGCCCATCTTTCCTGGCCTGTCCAGAAGCAGACCTCTAAAGTGAGGAGTCCCCATGAGACTGGCTAATGAACGAAATGCCCTGCCAAGACATGGTGATATATGCCTGTAATCCCAGCACTTGAAGGGCTGAGGCAGGAGGGTCACGAATTTCAGCCAACCTGGCTACTTAGGGAGACCTTGTAAGAAACAAGACAAACCAACAGGAAATTCCAGAGTGGAGCTGAGAAAGCAGGGCAGGGCAGAAACCAAGCGAGCAAACCACCGAGCTAGACCCAGGGCCTCAGCCCAACCCCAAGGGGGGCCCTGGAATGTGACTTGTGTTCTAGAGTTCATTCCAGCTTAAGCGAGACAGCAGCCTTTTCCCTCCTGGCTAAAGGTCACCAGGCCTTTGCCATGCCCTGGAAATTCGAAGGGTTTTCAGGGGTCCCACGCTGAAGAGATGAGCAGGGTTAGAAGCCCAGGAGCTTTGGCAATGATAAAAGAGTCTGAAGGCTGGCAATGAATCCCAGTGGCAGAACATTTGCCTAGCAGGCTTAGAGCCCAGGGCTTAATCTCCTTTTTTTTTTTTTTTTTTTTGGTTTTTCGAGACAGGGTTTCTCTGTGTAGCCCTGGCTGTCCTGGAACTCACTTTGTAGACCAGACTGGCCTTGAACTCAGAAATCCGCCTGCCTCTGCCTCCCGAGTGCTAGGATTAAAGGCGTGCGCCACCACACCCGGCAGGGCTTAATCTCCTGTACCACCAAATTTCTTAAAGGGTCAAGGGAGCCTGTTGGAGCATGCCACCATCCCCTGTGCCACCCGAGAGTTCACCCTTCTCTCCTCAGGGTTCTGGTTTCTACTAACAGTACTGGCTTGATACAGAAATGGGTTGGAATCCCTAGAAACTGGGATCCCCAAGCACTGTGTTAAATACAAAGACTGGGGAGAGGTATAGGGTCATTGGAGGCCCCAAAGAACTAGCTGTAATGGTTTGGAGAAACTAAAGGGACACCACTGTCACACAAGCATAGCCATGCACACTCTCCCTCCTAGGATACAGGAGCACACACTCAGGGGTGCACACTAGAGTACACAGACATGCATTCGAGACACGTGCCTTGTCCTGCGCATGCTTTCACACAGCCCATGTACACACAGCTACCCTTGCAGAAGCACCCACAGATCCGAGCACACATTTGCACCCCCATGTGCCCTACTGTTAGGCTCACATCAGAAGCCCGGCCATCCAAGGTCCTTTACATTTCTGACTCTTGAATCAGGGAAAGAGACAGGAAGTAGACAGGCAGTGTCCAAAGCAGGGACAGTTACAGATGGTCAAAGAGGATTGACCTTTGTCTTCCATGACCCAGATCACGCCAGATCCAGGGACCAGGCTCGTGTTTGTCTGGGGTTGCCTGTGAGTGAGGACTGACCAAGTTTTCTTAGAGTGCAGCTGCCGACACTACCTCCACCCAACATTCCACTCCCACCATTGATTCACGCTTGAGAGCCAGCAAGGGACACGATTATACAGATGAGAAGCCACAGCCCTAAGAAGGAAATGAACTGGGCCTCAGGATACCCAGTCCCAGCCCTTGCCTGCCCCTTAGTCAAGCAGCAAGTGTGGACAGGAACCTTGTCAGCATCGGTGAGCATGGCCACCAGTGTCGAACGGATCAACTCTGGCTCTGAGGGGCTCCCAGTCTAGCAGAGTCCACAGGCATCTAAATGTGGCCAATGGGAATGGCGAGAAACAGGGGCTCTGGAGGTCAACAGAGGCATCTAACAGGGGAATGGAGCCCAGGAAGCTCTCTAGAGGCAGGTGATGCCTTCAGGGGGAGATCAACAGAGGCATCTAACAGGGGAATGGAGCCCAGGAAGCTCTCTAGAGGCAGGCGATGCCTTCAGGGGGAGATCAGCAGAGGCATCTAACAGGGGAATGGAGCCCAGGAAGCTCTCTAGAGGCAGGCGATGCCTTCAGTGATGAGAAAGACCAAGACTTGGATAGAGAATGTCTCTTAGGCAGGAGGGTGGTTTGTGAAAGGTTCTGGGAAGCAAGGTATCTCAAAGAAGATGTCCATGCCGGCTGCAGGGGAGAGAGTGGCTGGCTGAGAAGGTAAGCAATGAGAAGTGTGGACAACCAAGGTCCCAGGAATCCAGAGGGCTCGTGCAGGAGTCAGGGAAGATTACTGCAGGGACCAAAGAGGCCAGATGTTGCCGGCAAGCTGCTTCTGTCTGTGTCATGGAAGGAGGACCTGGGATGGCTTAGGACAAGTTGGTTAAATGGAAAGATAGGGGCTTCTGGGGAAACTGACTACCACAGGGAAACTGGAGGATTTTCCGGACAAAAGGAGACTGTGGGGGTGTCAATCAAGGAGAACAGAGGAATGCATACCCATCAAAAATGTGACTGATGTAACTAAATAACTGAGTATACTTTTCTGTGTTAGAGCTCTACAAACAAAAAATGTAATTCTTTAGTTGTGTCATTAACGTGTGTGTGTGTGTGTGTGTGTGTGTGTGAGAGAGAGAGAGAGAGAGAGAGAGAGAGAGAGAGAGAGAGAGAAATATGTACACACATGTGCACACTCAGGCATGTGAGTGGATATCAAAGAACATCTTTCAGGAGTTTGTTCTCTTTTCACTGTGGGTTTGGGGGCTCAATCTCAGGTCATCAGGCTTTTATTGCAAGATCTTCAACTTGCTGTGCCATCTCGTCAGCCCTGGAACTCTCTGTTAAAGAATGACACTTTGCTTAACCTGGGCTCAAAGGTCCTATTTCCTGTCATCAGCCTGACAGTAAGCACACAAGAACTGATCAATACTCCTCCTGCCACACATCCTCACGTCCTCCCGCCACACATCCCCACCCTCCACCTCCCTGCCTTTAGCTCGCAGTCATTCTAGAGCCGGTTGCCTTTTACCTCTGGGAACTTGGGGACATGAGTGTGAAGCATGAAGAAGGCTCTGCCTTCCCCTCAGCAGCCTCGAAGCCACCTTGCCTGTACCGGCATGGCACTGAGAGCTGACGGTGAGACACTGGACATAGGAACATTCTGTAATTGTGACCTCTCAGGGCAAGATTAACTTCCATTTGCTCCTTGAATTGCTTCAATCATGTGGACAATGATGTCCTTGAGACGCATTGAAAGCTGTGGACAGAGCCAAGATTGCAAGTCAGGACTCGACTAACTAATGACAGTGTCCTACCACGGATCTCACTTTTGTGCAGGGATGGGAGATGCGGAGGGGAGCGCCAGGTCCCATATGGCCAAGACAGTGTGTTCTCAGGCCCCTGTCTTCCCTTTACCAGCCTGGCGGCTGAGCGATTTGTATTATCTAACTTCCTGATAAGATGTCCAAGGCTCATACAAAATGATAACTTGCTTGGCATCTTAGTAAGCGGAAACATCGCACCCTAAAATGTCTGTCCTAGGCCCTGGAACTCGGGAATGCTCACTGTATGTGACGAGGAAGGAAAGTTTGCCGACATGATTCTATTAAGGATTTGGAGTGAGATTACCATGGATTATCTGGACAATGCTATCACTTGTGTCCTTACAGAAAAGAATTTTCTAGGTGGGTGGTGGTGGCATTCACCTTTGATCCCGCCACTCTCAAGGCAAAGGCAGACTCTTATCCCTGTTCTCAAGACCAGCCTCAGCCAGACAGTGGTGGCGCACGCCTTTAATCCCAGCATTTGAGAGGCAGAGGCAGGTGGATTTCTGAGTTCAAGGCCAGCCTGGTCTACAGAGTAAGTTCCAGGACAGCCAGGGCTACACAGAGAAATCCTGTCTCGAAAAAACAAAAACAAAAAATGAAGAAAAAAAAAAAAGGCCAGCCTGGTCTACAGAGTAAGTTCCAGGACAGCCAGGGCTACACAGAGAAATCCTGTCTCGAAAAAACAAAAACAAAAAATGAAGAAAAAAAAAAAAGGCCAGCCTGGTCTACAGAGTGAGTTTCAGGACAGCCAAAGAAACCCTGTCTCAAAAACCACAGAAACAAAATAGAAACAGAAGGGGTGACATGATGACAGGGTAAGAGAGAGTTGAAGACGTTGCTGCTTTGGAAATGGAGAAAGGCCATAAGCCAAGAACATAGTTTTAGAAGATGACGGAGGAAAAATGGTCCATCCCCTAAGGCCTCTTAGGGAAGGTGGCCCTGCTGACTCCTTCTACAAGTGATACCACTGCCACCAACTTCAGACTCCAGCCTGCTGGTCTGCTTTATTTTGCCATGCTATGGTGCTGGGAATTGAACCCAGACCCTTGCAAATGTTAGACAAGTGTTGTACCAAAGAACTACCATATGGCTTTTGGTGGTTACATTCTTCTTGTTTATTTTGGGTGTGTGGATGTGTGCATGCCTTGGCACACCTGTACAGCTCAGAGGATGACTCTCTCCACTTCCATAACACAGGTCCCTGGAATCAAACTCAGGTCATCAATATTGCAGGCAAGCACTTCCACCCACTGAGCCACCTCACTAGTGTAGCCCTGGCTGTCCTGGAACTCACTCTGTAGACCAGGTTGGACTCAGACTCAGAAATCTGCCTGCCTCTGCCTCCCAAGTGCTGGGATTAAAGGCATGTGCCACCAGTGCCCAGCCTATAGCAACTTTTTAGACTCTTAAGTGAACTAATAGTTTTTAAATAATTTTAGATTTACAGATAAGTTGCAAATACTGAACAGAAGTGTCCCGTGTACCTTCCCCATACTGAACAGTTTACATTATCACATTTCAGTCATCTCTACAGACCCAAGACTGGTCATTGCTATTTTTTTCTTTTTCTTTTTCTTTGAAACAGGGTTTCTCTGTATAGCCTTGGCTGTCCTGGAACTCACTCTGTAAACCAGGCTGGCCTCGAACTCAAAAATCTGCCTACCTCTGCCTCCCAAGTGCTGGGATTAAAGGTGTGTGCCACCAGTGCCCCATTGCTATTACTAATAACTAAATTTCATATGCTAGTGACTGATTTTTCTAATGATTTCTATCTGTCCTGAGACCTCATGCATGGTGTTCCATCCTTCTTAGACACCATTCCTGTGTGACAACACTCAGACCCTCACACTTTCTGATAAGCTTCAGCTTTGAAAAGTACAGGTAAAATACTTAGAGGGAGTATTCCTGAACTCGCTGTCTATTTTTCCCCCAGGATTACATAAGGTTATGAGGCTTGGGAGAGATATCAGAGCTGGAAAGGGCCACTGTCACCCCGCCATATCAATGGAACATAGTATTGGTGTGGCTTATCACTCACTGGTCACATTATCCTTGGTCACCTGCTCAAGCTAGTGCTTGACAAAGTTTTTCCCTATGACATCATTTCCTGTGCCTCCTCTGCACCCAACTCTTTGTACACCCTACCTTTGGAAGCATGCTGTTACGTACATGCCACTGGGAAGTTAAGCTCCTCTCCCTAAGGGAAGGGCAGGCACCCAGTGTCTGGGAGTCTTCTAAAGGACTTTTCTTCTTACCTCTTCTCCCTTGGTAACTTATTATTATTTAGTTACCCTATCAGCATGTGCTCAAGGCTGCCTGGGTTATACTTTAGTTTGACATCCCAGTGCTATGGTATTCTTTTGTCTCTCATATTGTCCCTGCCATGGTCACTACATCTTTCTACTTAGCTCCTGTGTAAGATGACTATTGTTGTGTGTGTGCTTACTGTCATTGATGTCTGTCTGTCTGTCTGTCTGTGTGTCTGAGCTGGTCCTGACTCCCTGGCACATCAGGAAGCTTCAGATGTTTGCATACTTCCCTTCCTCATACCTAGACTCTGGCATTTCCTCAAGTATTTAAAACTCTCCTTTTTAACTATTCATTTATTGATGTGCATTTGTATGTGTGTGTGAAAACTCATATGCAACAGCACACACATGAGGGTAGAGGGAAACTGGTGGGAGTGGGTTTTCTGCTTCTGCCATGTGTGGCTCAGGTCATCAGGCTTGACCGTCAGTGCCTTTCTCCCCTGCACCATTACACTGGCCCTAGGAAAGCCCTTCTTGAGGAACCAAGGTCTGGGTTCAGGGAGAGCTAGCTGCTGGTAGATGCTGTCGCTTCTAGGCTCTCTCAGAAGCCAGAGCTAGCAGCCCACGTGTGGGCACTAACCTGTGTATCCACCAGGATTTTATTGTGGTTTCTGTATGTATCCATCCACGTCCGTGAGAAGGTACCACGAGTTCACGTTGCTTTGTCCCTTACAACATGGCTCATTCCAGTCTTCCTTCTCCAGCACTGAGAGAAAACTGACTCCCAGCGAGGACTTAGATGCTCGATCTCAGCTAGAAGCCCCACCATTTCAGATACAGAACATGCACATCTGGAAGAATCTGCATCCCTGGGCACAGTGGATGCTTGTGTCCATCCCATTCTGACATTAGGCCTGCAGCCTCTCCTCCATGCCCTTTGTGCTAGAGTTACTTAGGTTTGTCCCTTAGCTTCCGACCTGTTTGGTGGCATTTTTAAGTGCTTTTCTTTTTTTCTTTCTTTTTTTTTTTTT
>NC_034590.1:70042093-70043615 GCF_900095145.1 Mus pahari
TTTTTTGGCTTTTTGAGACAGGGTTTCTCTGTATAGCCCTGGCTGTCCTGGAACTCACTCTGTAGACCAGGCTGGCCTCGAACTCAGAAATCCGCCCGCCTCTGCCTCCCGAGTGCTGGGATTAAAGGCGTGCGCCACCACGCCCAGCTTTTAAGTGCTTTTCTTAAACAACACTGTTATCACAGTCTACTCTTGGGGTTTCTAAATTTAAAGTATATTTTTATGTTCATTTGCTTTTAAGCCTCTTGTCCCAGTATGGTCTTGAACTCAGTACAGGGGAAGGTGACATTGAATTTCTGATCCTTCTGCCTCTACTTGTCATTTGCTGGGTTTATAGATGTGAGCCACCAACCTGACTTTCGTTGTTCCAGTATGCCTTTTATTGCTGTGATAAACACTGTGGCCAAAAGCAACTCGGGGAGGAAAGGGTTTCTCTGGCTCACCCGCCCCGCTCATCCAGTGGAGGTCAGGTAGGAGCCAGCAGGAGCCGAGTCATGAGCCATGGAGGAGCACTGCTGACGGACCTGCTCTCCGTGCCTTCCCCACTCTGATTTCTCTTACAATTCAGGACCACTTGCTCGGGGAATAACACTGTCCATAGTTCCTCCTCCATCACTCATTAATCGGAAAAAAAAAAAAAAATGTCCCGCAGACTTGCTCAGAGGACCACACAGCGAAAGCAGATCTTCAGGTGAGATTCCCTCTTCCTGGCTGACGAAAAGTAGCACAATCATTTACATGTTTACGTTTTTATTTGTTTGTTTTCTGTGTGTATATGTACATGTATGCGTGTGTATACACGTGTTTGCATGTGCCCCGTGTGTAGAGTCATAGGTTGGTGTCAGGTGTCTTCCTCCGTTACTCTCCACCTTTATTAGCCTTTGAGACGGGCAACTCACTGAACCTGGAGGTCAACGTGACTGACCATCAAGCCGCAAGTCTTTGCTTCTACCTAACAGCCCTCTCCTAGCCCTGGGGTTCCAGGTGGCCATTACCCAAGCTTTTATACGGGTGTTAGGGATCCTCCTGTTTTCCTGACTGACCCAAATCCTATTCCTTTTTACAATTTAAACTTTTAAGTCAGGCACCGGTGGTGCATACCTTTAATCCCAGCACCTGGAGGATCTCTCTGTGTTCAAGGCCAGTCTGGGCTACAGAGTGAGTTCTCAGACATCCAGGGCTACACAGAGAAACCCTGTCTTGAAAAACCAAAACAAACAAACAAACAAATAAATAAAAATGTAAAGCCCACATACAAAAAGTTACTTTGTGGGCTTTAAGCAGCATACAATTGTTATACGGACACCACTATAATACTGTATGAATTTGTTCTGTATTCTAAAAATGCCCCATGTTTCCCAAAACATAGCCTAAATCCCTGCTGGCAACTGCTAGTCTGATTTTCTTTCTTTTTTTTTTTTTTAAGATTTATTTATTATATGTAGCTATCTTCAGACACTCCAGAAGAGGGAGTCAGATCTTGTTACAGATGGTTATGAGCCACCATGTGGTTGCTGGGATT
>NC_034590.1:70043626-70044782 GCF_900095145.1 Mus pahari
TTCAGACACTCCAGAAGAGGGAGTCAGATCTTGTTACAGATGGTTATGAGCCACCATGTGGTTGCTGGGATTTGAACTCCGGACCTTCGGAAGAACAGTCGGGTGCTCTTACCCACTGAGCCATCTCACCAGCCCCCTAGTCTGATTTTCATCTTTGTATTTTCTCCTTTTCTGAAATTCAAAGTCAGTGGAGCCATAGAGTGTGTAGCCTCTGTGGTCTGGCTTCCTTCACATAGCATGGTGCCCTTGAGTTACTCTGCTCCTGTGAGTGAGGGGCTTACTTCTTCAAGACTGTATAGTCTTCCGCTGTGTGGGTGCATACTGGATCTTACTAAACAGCCACCTATTCCCAGTCTGCCGATGAACAAAATAGCTGCAAATATCCACGCGCGCACACAGGTTTACATGGGTACCTGCTTTCTGATTTGTGGAGTGAGTGACTTATGGTAAGCTGGCGATTAGCTTCATGAGAAACTGCCAAACTGTCTCCCGAAGAGGCTGTGCCATTTTCTCTTCCACGACGCTTCAACCTCTCTGATCTTTGTTTTCTAAGATGGAGGTGAGGGATATCACACCTCACACGGCAGAGAGCATAGGCCCTGTCCCGTATGTGTTGAAATATTGTAAAGAAGTACTTGTGCTGCCTAGTTTTATGTCAACCTAACACAACCTACAATCACGCAAGAGGAGGGACCCTCTACTGAGAAAAATTCCTCCTCCATAAGATTGGGCTGCAGGTGAGCCTGTCGAGAATTTTTTTTAGTGATTGACAAGGGAGGGCCCAGCCCTTGTGGCTGGTGCCCCCCACCCCGGGCTGGTGGTCCTGGGGCCTATAAGACAACAGGCTGAGCAAGCCATAGGAAGCAAGTCAGTAAGCAGCACCATTTCCTGGCCTCTGATGTAGCTCCTGCCCCCAGGTTCTTGCCCTGTCTGAGTTCCTGTCCTGACGTCTGTCCTGACGTCTGTCCTGACGTCCTTCAGCGAGGGACTGGTGAAGATGCCCTTTCCCCTCTGTACTGGCTAGGTTTGTGTCAACTTGACACAGCTGGAGTTATCACAGAGAAAGGAGCTTCAGTTGGGGAAATGCCCCCATGAGATCCAGCTGTGGGGTATTTCCTCAATTAGTGATCAAGGGGGAGAGGCCCCTTGTGGGTGG
>NC_034590.1:70046326-70059691 GCF_900095145.1 Mus pahari
GGGGAGGGGAGGGGGAGGGGAGAGGGAGGGGGAGGAAGAGGAAGGATTGGGAGAAACCAGAGGTATCGAAGAACATGGCCCACAGAATCAACTGACCCCAGGACTCAAGTGTGCTCATAGAGATCAGGGAGCCTGCATGGGCTGACCTAGGTCCTTCGCATATAAATTATGGTTGTGTAGCTCGATGTTCTTATAGGACTCCTAACAGCAGGAGCAGGGCTGTCTCTGAATGGTTTGCCTGCCTTTGGGACCCATTTCCTCCCACCGGGTTGCCTCACCAGCCTCCATGTGAGAGTATGCGCCTGGTCTTACTGGGGTTGTTATGCCATATTTGGTCGGTGTCCCTGGAAGCCCTGCTCTTTTCTGAAGGGACATGAAGGGGGAAGGACCTGGGAAAAGGGAGTGTAGTGAGAATTTTGGTTCCTTTAAGAAACATAGAAATCTTATGGGAATATGATTTCGTTTTCATCCCAGGTTGTGGGTTGTGGAGCTGCTTCAGACTGTCCACAGCAGCTGACTATGATTTGCCTCGTGCTCTAGTGGGGGCGTGATTTTGCCAGCTGCGGATAGGTTTTCTCAAGCATTTGACGTTTGAAATTCTGGGGACTTTTCAGAGGATATATAAATGCTAGAGCCTCGATGGACACGACCTGTGGGCCTGCTGGTGGTTGGATGCAGTTTGTTAAGTTAGTCATGCACAAAGAGACAAGGAGAAGAAATTAGATGTCTTGATAGGGAAGATCAAACATGCCCCAAGGAACTCAAGGTCCCTAGTCAGCAAGCGGTAGTCTAATGGTATTGTCACCCCCGTTTCCCTCATCCTTCTTTCTCTCCTACCTAGTGTTAGGGGTTGAAATGAAGAAGGAGAAGAGGGGCGGAGAAGGGTGGAAGAAAAAGAAAACCACAAAGCAGCCAAAAGTCCTGTTACAGGAAGGTGGACTTGGGGGAGGAGAAGGAGGGGAAATAGCAGTCCCAGTGTAATATATGGAGATTCCTCGAAAGGCCCAAACCAGAACCATCATGTGGCCCAGCTATGCCATTCCTGGATATTTATCCAAAAGACTTTAAATGTTACAGAGGCACCTGAATACCAGTACTGTTCATAATAGACAACTGACCAAATCAACCAAGATGTCCATCAATGGAGGAGTGGATAAAAAAAAATTGTTTATATGCACAGTGAGTTTTTTTTTCAATCACAAAGAAGAATGGAGTGGTGTCATTTCAGGAAAATGAGTGCAACTAGAGATCATTATATTGGGAGAATTATACCAGCCTCATAAAGAAAAAAAAAGTTCCTTAAAAGGCTGGCACGCCTAACACTTTGGAGGTGAGAACAGTCGGATCAGAAATTCAAGGTCATTCTTGGCAACAGCCTGAGCTACATGAGAGTCTGCATCAAAGCAAAGCAAAACGAACAACAAAGCAAGACCAATCCTCTTTTTAAAAAAGCTTCTCTAGCCAGCCGTGGAGGCACAGGTCTGTGAGCTCTGCACTCGGGGTAAAGCAGATAGAAAGTCTGAGGCCAGCCGGGGTTCCTTAAGCAAGATCATGAAGCAACGAAAGCTTCAGGGGTTGGCGAGCTAAGGGAATGCCTTCCATTTCATGACTATTCATTCTTCCTGCATGTGCCCGGCCCCAGCTTACCCTGAAAAGGAAATATTCTGGTGGGCTTGAGGCAGTGGGAGAAGAGGAGTCACCGAGGCTGCAGAATGCCCACCCAGACCTGGTCTGTGGGAAGCACAAACTCACATGTGTCAAAAACCATCCCCGAGTTCTTCAGGAGGGGTGAGTATTCACCAAATACTCACTCCTGGACAGCCATTGCAGTTGAAGACATCAGGATTTGGGGGGCATGATTTAAATGGGGCACCAGTTAAGCATGAGGAGGGTGGTGACTTTAACAAACGATGTGTGGTGGCACACACCTTTAATCCCAGCACATCAGATTGGCAGTCGGATTTCTGCGAGTTCAAGGTCAGCCTGACTTACCTAAGTGTGTTTGTTCCAGGCCAGTCACAGCTTCAAAGTGAGACAGTGCCTCAGAACAATTACTAAAATTAAAAGCAAAACAAAGATGCCCAGTTCAGCCCATTCTATCTGCCCACGTGGCCTGGCCCACGCCCCACACCAGCTCTAAGATCTTTCAGGCCACCGTCAACTTTGGGAAGGAGTTCCTGCCTCCCTGATGTCGAGGTTCTATAGGACAGCCAGCAAGGACAAGACAGGGACTGGTTCTCCTGGGTCACCACTTTCAACGCCAGTTTCTGGTCCATCATGAGGGCTTGATAAAAGTTTGCTGAACACAGACCTACCCCTTAAAGTCCACTTCTCACGCTCTCACCCTTGATCTCTGAACATTACAGTTGAGCAGCATCCTCACAGCGTCCCCCCTGATTTGCTCACTCAGCAGTTTCCTTCCTTCCCTGTGTCCTAAGAAAATGGAGATCCCGTGGGAGGGTGAGCCTTGGCCCATGCCACGTGGACACAGGCTCTACTGGGCTGACTGACCCCTGTCCTATTTGCCACCCAAGTCACCATAAAGCAGTATCAGACAGGCTGGGCCTCAACAAGCCCTTTGTCCCCTTGGGTGGTGATGTCTGAGAACTTCTCTCGGGTCAAAGGGCAGTCTGATTCGGGAGGAGACTCCAGTCATTTCCATCATTGGAGGACTTCTGACCCTTTGTATCACACTGACAAATCTTGTGTGTATTTGTGTGTGTGTTGAAGTGGAAGAGACAGTCTTCTGCATATTGTGGGGTACCCCAAGGGAGGCTCCAAGAGGGCCAGGAGGTGGGGGAGCATGAAGATTAGTGCTTGTGCCTGTTCTATGTGTAGCATTAGGGAATCCAACTGCTGTAAGCAATATTCTCCAGCCCAGAGGCTGCACCCATGAAAAGCACCCTTTAACCTGAACACAAAGCCCTCCTGTGAGCTCAGAGCCCTACACTTCTGGCTTGTGCTGCCCGTGTCTGTAACATGGGGAGTCTAAGGTCATGTGAGAGAGGGCGAGTCCTTTTCCTCAAGTCTTTCCCCTTCTCCTATTCCCATCCTGGCAGCTTCACATCTAAAGGCAAGCCTGTCCTCCGTGCCAGCCAGGCCGGGGGTCACAGCTATGGCTCCTGTTCCAACCTTTGCTCAGACCTGCCCCGCCTTTCTTCAGGCTTTCTCCTTGGCCAGCTGGGTGTCTGCCCTTCAGTGTCTTCCAGGCAGGCCGCCTCATGCTGTAGCACGGGGGTCAGGGGAAAGCCCAACTGCGAGTCTGAGGGCTTGTCTCATTACAGTGGCAGTTGTCACCTCCTTCCCCTCCTCCTACCCTGGAGGGGGTGTGAACTGAGCAGAGTGACTCACACATAGCCATCAGACTGAGGCAGAATAGGCTTGTATGACTCAGAGGTCACAAGAGGCAGCTGGCCCCTCTCTTCCCACTCACTCCTTCTAGGAGAAGCCCCATCACTGGTGGCCACAGAGAGACCCCAGGGCAAAGAACGGATGGAGGTTCCCACTTGTAAGTCATGTGAGTGGGTGTGGAGGTGAGTCCTGCAGACCCCGTGCAAGCTTCCCAAGGTTCGGCCTAGTCAGCAGCCTTGCTGCCACTCAGAAGGTCCCTGAGCCAGAGCCACCAGCTAAGCCACTTCCAGGTGCCCACCTCAGGAACTCAGAGTCAGTAAGTGTTACTTAAAGCAGATAACTATTATAATAATTTTTAATAGGTAGTGATGGCTAGTAATCTTGACCACCTCCAAATAAAAAGGCCCACCCAGAATGCAGAATGGGCCAGTTTGCCCACTTCACTTGGAGGGTGACTGAGGTACTGCTTGTGTGGTTGGCATATGTGTGTGTGTGTGTGTCTGTCTGTCTGTCTTTCTGTCTGACTGCCTGTCTCTCTATCTCTGTCTGTCTCTGTCTCTGCGTGTAGACATTAGGCATAGGTCTTAGCTCTCAGGTTCCCAATCCGTGAGAGACAGAAAGTGCCCTCATGCCCTCATGTATTTGTGACCATGACCCTTTCTGCTTAAGAATTAAATGTCCACCCTGACTCAGGGAAGAAGACAGAGTAGAGTAAACAGGGGTATGACACAAGGAGTGACTTGGGGTGAGTGACACTGACTGGGTCAAAGAGCATTCTGAAGGAACAGAAGGTGCCTAAACTGGAGCAAGCATGCAGGGGTGTGTCCTGAGGTGCAGGGCAGCGCGCAGAGGTTAAGGTGAGGCTAGTCGGGCCTACAGGCAGATGAAAAAGGGCCTCGGAGGCCAAAGGGAAGAGAGAGATGCGCGTCATCCCAAGCACTGAAAAGGACCGTGGGTTTATGGACTTTGGGTTTTACTTGAGAGGGTCGATCAGGTCCTGTTAGTGGTGCCTAGTGTACAGCAGGCTGCTGGGGGGGGGGGGACAGAGGAAGGGAAGCCCTGGGAAGATGGAGGATGCACTTCTCACCCCCAGGCACTGGGAAGCTCCCTGGATTAGATGAATCAGGCTGGAGGGTGAGGAGGAGGTGTTAGGCAACAGGAAGGTGATGGCAGGGAAACTGCCCAGACAAGATCACGAGGTAACCTGAGTGTCCTCACTAGGACAAAAGCTTAGGGCTAACCAAGGATCAGAGCAGGACAGGAGGCCATGGTGACCAGCAAGCTGACCCTGGGCTTCAAGGTAGACATCATCCGTCTCCTACAGATCTCCCCGAGCCCTATCCAGCAGCCTCAGCACACCTGCCTGGATACAGGCAGTCACAGGCCCGCTGTCCCTCCAGCTTCCTCTGCACTCAAGCACCAGGGTTCAGCAGGAAGTTGATGGAAAGAAGGAAGCTCGGAGAACATGTTCCTGCTCTTGTCAAACAAGTCCCTCAAAGCTGCTCACATCCCTGTCAGAGGATGACTAGCTAGGCGCTGTTGTCTCTGGGTGGTGACAGTGTCTGGTGCATCTGTGGCACAGCCATCTCAGATTGTCCCCTGGTTCCCGCCGAGAACAAGCTTGGCCTGGCATAGTGGAGAGCAATGGTAGGCTTTTGAGCAGAGAGAGTGGTGTCAGAGGGGGGAATGGAGACGGGCCAGATATGCCAGGCTGACTGGGTCCCTTGAGGTGCAATAGCTTTATTATGGCCATGAAATGGGGGTGGGGATGGGGGTGGTGGCGGGAATTCTGCCACAGACTTTTAGTTTTAAATTTTCGGTAGACGGTTTACAAAGATGGCCACCAACACTCTTCAGTGCCTTCTGAGATGTGGCAGCCCTCCTCTTCACACTCAGAAGTGGCTCTAATCCCTGATTCCTGGCCTTGTGGCCGTTCAGGAGCAGTGTGTAGTTGAGTTGACACTGCAGGCTGTGTAGCCCTGGACTCCCCCATTCCTTTGTAATCCAGCTATCACAGCGCTAAAGAGGCTGTCGGGAGAAAGCCGGGCTCTGTGCCCTGCTGCAACAGTGTTTACAAGCATCCCAACCTCACATGACCCACACGACCTATGCAGCTGCAGCAGCTGAGGCAACTCAGAACTGGGGTACACAATTCCTCCTGCCTTCAGCTATTTGGTAGCTCTGACTCTGTGGCAGGTAACTGCTATGACCCCCTCTAACTGCCATCTTCTCTGCCATCTTGCCCTTTAAGGCCCTGTTCACCACCTCTTCCTCCAAATCTTCCCTGAGCCAGAAGACAGCACTCACTTCTCTGATACCCTGCCCTCTCCTTCTGATGTGATTATTTTATTTTGACACAGGATCTCTCTACATAGCCCTGGCTGTCCTAGAACTCACCGTGTAGACCGGAGTGGCCTCAAACACACATCCTTATGTCAGACCCTAAAACAGGGTTAGAGGCATTCACTGAAGTTAGATAGATGGGGCCAAGACTAGGATCCAATGCACCCTTCTCCAGTGTCTGTAGAAAGTGTTCCTGCCGGGAGGATCTGCTCCCCATTAGAGACGGGCAGCAGGCAGGCAGGCTTTCAGTTCAGCCACACCCTGTACTTATGCTGCTGTTGTAGCATCTACAATTCAGGAAACCAGCTTTCTCCTGGCCAGAGTTTACAGCCCATTGGAGACACACAGCCACCCAGGATGGCTAGTCAGGAAAGAGAGACTGACTGACATTGGGTTTTTTTGTTTGTTTGTTTGTTTGTTTGGCTTGGTTTGGCTTTTGACATTGGGTTTCTCTGTGTAGCACTACCTTCCTGGAAGTCTCTCTGTAGACCAGGCTGGCCTTGAACTCAGAGATCCCCCTACCTCAGCTTCCCAAGTGCTGGGATTAAAGGCGTGTGCCCCCCACAGCCCAAGTTGACATAGTCTTCTAAGACCCAATCGGACCCAGATCCTGAGGAGGTGAGTTGGACCCATGTGACAAAGCTAAGAGCCCTGTTAGTTTGGAGAGAGAAAAAGAAGGGAGCTAAGACAGACTCCTTTCATTTATTGAAGTAACATGTACAGAGCTGCCCTTTTGTGTCAAGACAGAGGCTGGAGTTCACTAGAAAGCATGAGTAAGAGGCTCTCTGGTGGAGCCTCTGTGGTGTGAGCAGTGTGGCTCCCAGGTCGTTAAGGCTGGGGAAACTGAGGCTCAGGATATGGGAAGGAGACCTACCCTTGGTCATAGTCAGTGACTGACCCCTGTCCTCCTCATCTGCCTTCTGGGCTCCTTTGGTATCCACATCATAGCTCAGAGGACCCAGAATCTGAAGAAACATAGAGTAGGTGCCAGGGTAGACTTGGCTTTCCGTCTCCAGCTCAGAGGGAAGAAGAAGCATCCAGGCAACGTGCACAGGGAGGTCTGCTGGCTTCTCTTCACTGCCCCTCAAGGGTAGATGAAGAACAATTTCTCTTTCTCCCTGGTTGTCCTTTGGTCATGTCTGAATGACATTACAACTGTGGGGAGAGACCTCAGGAATTACTCTCTGCCTGCTTTTCCCCCCATTCTACAGATGTGTAGACAGGCCAAGGACAGGGAGACCTCAGAGCTTTGGCTGCAGGTTCAAATCCCAGGGTTAGGAGCTGCCTCCTCTTCCATCCTGGCAGCTGTGGCTGGGTTTAGGCGTGTCTGGTGGCTGTGGAAGTCCCCCTGATCCCACACTCCTGCAGGCGCTCAGATGCAGCTGTCTTCCGGCTGGAGACACTTAGCAGAACTCCAGATGCTGGTCCTCAGGGACATTGAACTTGAGTTTGTGTTCCTCAAAGAGCTTGCAGAGCTCCTTGATATAGCGCTGGTGAAGCCGGTCCACCTCCTCCCCTGAGGGCTGTGGTGTCATCTGCACCTCGATGGGCTTCCCCACTGCAAGGGACAGAGGAGGACAATGGCCCAAAATGAGCAGTACTGCAGTGCCAGGGGCCCTGGGAGCAGGCCATCCCACAAAGTGTCCCACCACCATTCCCTCCTCCTCTGATTCAGATACTCTTCCCCCCTTTCTCCCTTCTCCCCTCCCTCCCTCCCTTCTTCCTCCTTTTCCTCACCCCATGTGTGTGTATAAGTGTAAGTTCATGTGCACATATATGCATGTGGAAGCCAGAAGTTGATCTTTAGTATTGTTCTTCAGATGCTGTCAACCATACTTATGGACACACAAGTCTTTCATTGGCCTGGAACTAATTAATTAAGTTAGGTTGGCCAGCTAGCAAGCCCCAGGGATCCTTCTATGTTGGGATTAAAAGCATGTGCCACCACACCTGGCTTTTTTCATAGGTACTGGGGTTTCAAACTTTTTTTTCCTTGCTTGCACATTATCAACTGAGCTGTCTCCCAAACCCTCAGAACTACTGAACTCCAAGGTTTTAGGACATTCACTCCCAGACTCTTAGTATACCAACAGCCAGTTTTCAGTACGCTGGGTGATATGCCTGCTCTTTACATACATTCTCTCCCTTAATCCCAGGCACACAAAACCTGTCACCATTCCTACTTGATCGGTGATGCAATGAGGCTCAGAAAAGTTAAGTAATTGATCCAAGTAACCTGGTAGAAGCAGTATGTTTCACACATCACCTCCAGGGCACACAGGACACCTCCAGGGTACACACAATGAATCCAGGCTGCACACGTCACCTCCAGGGTGTTCGTGTCACCTCTAAGCTGTACATGACACCTCCAGGGTCCATGATTCTGAGAGTTCAAAGTGCCAGAATTGGAGGTGCCTGCACTTCTAGAATAGAAATGGAGGAACCACAGCCCAGGAAGCCCTTCTTCCTTCACTCGCATGTGCCCTGATGTGCGACACTTCCTAGTCGTAGGGAGGAATCTGGAAGGCTCTCAGAAAACCTGTAAATCTGCCTGGCCAGGAAAGCAGTTCTCTCTCCTTTTGGAACTATCTCTGGAGGCAGCAGCAGCAGCAACATCAGCATCCAAATATGTGAGGACATTGCCATATAACCAGTGAGGCCCATGATGTAAGGATTACCAAATCCATGCTCAACTAACAAGTGGGTGGATGGGTGGATGGGGAAGAGTTGAAATGGAGTCCCTTCCACAAATGTCAGAATGAAAATCCAAGAAGAAAACAAAAGAGGTATACAAGTAGCTGAAAAACTGTGTTAAGTCTATACACCAAAGCTGTTAATTTCTTACAGAAAGAGCCCCAAGAGTCTAATTCAAAGTCTATTGATTATTAGTCGGCACACACATTTTAAAACTTTCCTTCTGGTTCCTGTGTCTGTGTGTTCATGTGCATGTGTGGGCATACANTCCTTCTGGTTCCTGTGTCTGTGTGTTCATGTGCATGTGTGGGCATACACCCTTCTGGTTCCTATGTCTATGTGTTCATGTGCATGTGTGGGCATACATCCTTCTGGTTCCTGTGTCTATGTGTTCATGTGCATGTGTGAGCATACATGAAGCCCAGAGGTCAATGATGAATATTTTCCTTATGCTTCATCCTAATTTTTGAGATAAGGTCTCTCACTAAACCTGGAGCTTGCCCACTGGTAGACTGCCAGCCACCAAGCCCTAGAGATTTTATTTCTGTCCCTCCAGTCTAGGATTACAGATACTCACCACCATGCCTTGTTTCCAGATTTCATTGGGCACTGGGGGTGGGAGGGGGGGTCAAATTCATGCTTGCTCAGCAAACACTTTATTGGTTGAGCTATCTCCCCAGCCCCGGATCACAATTAAACCATCCTTCTCTGACCTAACAAAAGGTCAGATAGATTCCAGTTACAACCTTAGTTCTGTTTGTCAAAGGCAATGTGAGCTTTTAGAAGTTATTTTACTTCTTCGAGCCTCACATTACAATGAGATGGGGATAATAGTCCCTGAAAGGTTATTAAGACAAACCAAGCTCCCATGTGGTAATATCTGACACGTTGACAGGTCTCCTGCCCTCTCTCGTAGAGAACAAGTCCTCAGTCATCAGTCTCTCTCTTTAAGGAGTACTCAGCCATTAGAACTTCTCTTTGAGAATAAGTACAGAGCCAGCAGTACCTTTGTGTCTGTTCAGCTCTTATTCCAGACCGCCTTCTGGGAGGGTTATCTGTCTGGGGGGTGCATCCCTATTTAGATTGTGAGTTCCAAGAGGATGGGAACATCTCTTGCCCATCCTCCGGTTCCCTTGGAGCATCTAGCTCAGTCCCTGTTCCTGATCCTGCTCTGCCCAACTCACCTATGGTGGTGATGGGCTGGCGGAAGGGCATGAGGCCAAAGCTGTACTGGAAGACACCTCTGCCGTGGAAGAGAGGGAGGGAGATGCCCATGATCTTCTGTAGCCGGTTCTGGATCCAGCGCAGCCAGGTACCAGGGGTGTTCTCAACCTGGTTGAACAGGTTGTTCTCCCCAAAAGAGAAGATGGGCACAAGAGCTGCCCTAGAGGGACACAGGAGAGGACATATGTTAGAACCCAGAAAGGCATGGATGAAAAGCAGAGACTCAGCAGTTAGAAGCTGAAGCGGACCTTCCCTGGCCCTCTCTGACCTTCCAAGGTCCTTTTCAGGCTCCCAGTCTCTTGTGTGGCGACCATGACAGGTAGACCAGAATGTTCTAGAACATTTTTACATCTTTTTTTTTTTTTTAAAGATTTATTTATTTATTATATGTAAGTACACTGTAGCTGTCTTCAGACACTCCAGAAAGATCTTGTTACGGATGGTTATGAGCCACCATGTGGTCGCTGGGATTTGAACTCCGGACCTTCGGAAGAGCAGTCGGGTGCTCTTACCCACTGAGCCATCTCACCAGCCCACATTTTTACTTCTTATTCCTTCTTGTGCCAACTGGTTCAACTTCCTCAGATGCCTCTCCCCATGCTGGGAGAGCAGCTCTGCAGTAAGATCCCACCCTCATTCTTCCAGGTTCCCAAAGGTCTGTGAGTTCATACCAGTAATAGGGAACGCATCCCTTCTCACCTAGCTCCACCAATTCCCCCAGGCTCCTTTAGGGAAACATATCTAGAAACTTGTCTGTGAGATGCCACCTTATCATGATTTTCATTGTATGGCCTGAGTATCTCCTCACCAAAATAGAAGCTACAGTCATCCTTGCTGTCTCCCCAACACAACACAAACCTACAATGAATCTACAGTGTTGTCCCCAGAGTTCCATACCCATGCATCAGGGCGAGCCTGATGAAGCCCTTGCGATTCTTCAGCAGCAGCCTGTAGGCTCCAGGCCTGGCATCCAGTGCCTCCCGTGCGCCCCCAACGATGATGGCGAGCAAGTTCCCACCGCCCTTCCTGCTCAGGATGTGATCAGCACTCACCTTTTCTGATGAGACCAGCCCTGGGGAGAGAGCAAGGTGGGTCAGATACTGGGTGAAGAACAGAACTGGGAAGATGGGTGCAGTCCAAGAAAGACCATCACAATGTCCACAGAAGCCATGATTTCCCAAACAACACCTTACACCACCTGGGGTCTCTGCATTGTCTTCTTTCTCCCACCCCCTCATGGGCTTTCCCAGAACAGCAATGCAGGATGTTCTTTGGGTCTAGCCTCTGCTGTTTTTTTTCAACAAGTACTTGAAAGAAACACAGAGCTGTTGACAGTCCTCTGTCAGATCCTCCTACCCGCCCAGCTTCCTCCCGAGTACCTGGGGCTGGGTAAAGAGACTCACCCCCAGACATGATGTAATCTCGGAAGAAGGGGGCCTTGAACCACACAGTCAGCAGCATCAAGTAGGAGCGGATGCCTGGGAAGAGCGAGGTAAAGCCCGTGCTTTCAGTGCACAGGTTAAGAAAGGCTCCAGCCGCCAGGACTCCATGAGGGTGGAAGCCTGCGATGTAGTTCCGGGAAGGGTCCAGCTCAGCTGTCTTGACCAACTGTAAGAGACAGCAAACTGGTGATGAACAGCAGGTCCCGCCTCTGCTACTGGCTTGTGTCAGTCTGGGCCTCTGAGTCTCAGGATGTTCATAATCCTGAGTATAGTGGATGCTTCCACAGAGATGGTGCTGTGTGGGACAGTGGGTAACACATGGGTGCCCACAGACTGGGTGCTGGCTTTCTTCACCTGATGCCTATGTATGAAGTTAGAACACTTGGCCCTGACCCAGGAAGGCCCTGTCCCTTCTGCCGAGGGGCTTAGGCAGAAAGAGACTCGAATTCCTGGTTATTGGGTAAGAAGAGCTGTGATGGTTTGAATGGAATAGCTCCTATAGGCTTATATATTTGAATGCTTGGTCCATAGTTGGCAGAACTGTTTTGGGAAGGATTAAGAGGCATGGCCTTGTTGGAGGAGTGTGTCACTGGAAGCAGGCTTTGAGATTTTAAAAACCCACATCAGACCCAGTCTGGCTTTCTCCCTGTCTCCAATTTGTAGATAAGCTCTCAGCTATTGCTCGAGCAGCACTTCTGCCGGCTTGCCACCATGCTTCCTGTCGTAATGACCATGGACTCACTCTCTGAAGCTGAGCAAGCCCCTCGTTAAATATTTCCTTTTATAGGTTACCTTGGCCATGGTGTCTCTTCATAGCAATAGAAAAGTAGCTAAGACAGAAGTGAAGGATATGTGGGCCACGTGGGGGCGCCACGATGCAGGCATCACCCCCATCTTAACCTCATGCAAAAAACAAAAAAAAAGTACAGGAAGGAAACAACAGAGACTGTCACAAAATAGGGGAAAGGCAAGGACTGACTTCTCAGGTTGTTCTCAGATCTCCATTGGTGGGCCATGACATGCACAGACACAGATAGGCAGACACACGACAGACAGACAGACAGACACACACATACACACACACACACACACACACACACACACACACACACACTGCTCTGCCTGGGTGCTATCTACATCCAAAGATCACTGCTGGAGGCCATGTTATAGGTAGGAGCAGTCTTTCTCACTCTGCCAGGAACCTGTTTGCCCCTTGCTCTGGGAGCCAAAGTCATGGAAGTAATGAGCAGCCCACAGCCCCCCTGGTGGATCCCTGGGCAGGAGGCCTCCTGTTAGGACCAGCAGCACGGACTTTGCACCCCCTGGGAGAGAGGCAGTACTTTCCACAGACTAAGCTTTGCCAAGTGAACAGCCATTCTGTCAGCAAGCTGAAACTCACACAGTAGCAGTCTCCCCGAGGAGTCTTCTTGCTGCCTCTGGGGTCACAGTTGGCCTCAGCAGCCTGGGAGTAAACACGGGGTCCTGAGCCTGTCTGCCCATCCAGGCATGAGAGCTCTCAATTCTCCTGTCCTTGATCTTGACTTGACCTATGTAAAGCCCTTACCAAACAGGGTCCCCCAAACCCCTCCAGAGTACCACAGGTCCCTGCAAGGATTGCAGGAGCCACAGGCAGAGGGGCTGTTGCCTTCCCACACAAAGTCTAGCCCCTCCCCTAGTGCAGAGGGGACCTAGGAGATGTTGGAAACCCCAGTGGGGTCAGAGCTCTGGCTTTTGTCATTGGTAGAGGCGCTATCCCAGGATCCCACCGCTGGTGGTCATTCCTTATTCCTTACGTGGGAACACTTTCTATGTAAATTCTGCCCCACTATGAAAACAAATGGAAATTTATGAAAGCAAAACAAGAGAGAATGGATATTGCATCCCAGTAGCTCAGCTGCTGAGGGGTTTAGCCTACAGAATTGCTTGCACTTTGGGCAAACGCCACCTGAGCAATGTCATTCGTGGAAGAACCAGTTTTTGTTAATATCAGAAACTTGTCCCCCACACAGATGTCCACCAACAGGGCTTGTCTGGACAAACCGGGAATGAGGCATACAAGGGACACTACAGCCAGAGAGGATTATGAAACAAGCTGAGATCACGTGTGAAGTGAACAGCCAGGAGCAGGACAGTGTATGCAGGGCACGGCCACTGAGCATGACTGCACCAGACACTGATGCTCAGAGATGCTCCCAAGGATGGGACCCAGGGTGATGAGTATGTCCTAGAATGGGGGAGTAGTGGCTCCTCTGTGTGTGTGTGAGAGAGAGAGAGAGAGAGGGAGAGAGAGAGAGAGAGAGAGAGAGAGAGA